>NC_056741.1:510475891-510613391 GCF_019279795.1 Protopterus annectens | reverse complement strand
GATGGATGTAACTCACAGAGTGAGCCTATAGTCAATAATGACTACCTCTGTCCATGATGGACATGGATGCCACCCCGGTGTGAATTTGCAGTCTCCCATCCATTTGTCTAACTTGTGCATGAATAGGATCAGTGAGGAACTCTGATTCATGTGATTTCAAAGTTTATTCCAGAGGAGTGTCAGTCTCTGGGGGATGTCTCTCAAGGCATGTTTTGTTAATGTCACAGGCTAGGTTAAGGTCCCTAGAGCAAGTAACTCTTTTGCCATTAGATTTGTGGATATGCAGCATTTTTATCAGTTCAAGGTCAGAGCCTAATTTGTAGGTCAGGTACAAGTCATCTCTCAGAAGCCAACAGAGTATAGTGACAGAGTTTTCAGTCTATCCACATATGTCGTGGCATGGTTTGGAGGCCCTATATTTTCTTGTTGAGAAAACCCTGTGATCTCCAGCTGCTGCAGGTGTCTGGTGAGGTACATGTAAAAGGGAGCATTGTACTCTATTAATGTTCTGCTGAGGCTCAAGTACAGTGATGTTATAACATCCTCAGACCTGGATGTGATGCCCTTACCTATCTGGTGCACAACATAGAAGACATTCCTTACCACTGTGTAAACTTGTTGGTCAAGTTCAGATTGCTATCAACCTGTGTTCCCAGATCTCACAACACTGGGTTGCAGCATGGAGGGCGGTTCTCAATAGATTGCTTAGTAAGCAAGCTGGAATATTATCTGGTACCATTGAGGCCATGTTTTTAGCCTTGGAGAGTGCAGATATGACCTGATGTCTAGAGATACTTGGCAGAGGACTGTTGTCAGGTATGTTTTGAGGTATTACTTCTTGAAGGCTTTGGCCGAAATGTCAGAATGTTATTAAAACATGTTTGAGAAACTATCTGGTTGTTTTTTTTTTGTTTTATCCTCTCATCAGTTATTCTGCGTTTTGGGGTATGGCCTGAAGGATCAGGGAGGTACACTGTTCACCAAATTTGTCAGCTAGCAGGTTGTTGATTTCCTCCAGTGCAGTTTCATGTTTAGACACCTAGTATTAAGCGACAGAGCCTAGAGTTTGCCTCCAGTGGATTTAAGTCAGAATTTTTGTTATTTTGACATTGCCTAAAAAAGGCTCTTTGTGGGATGCAAGTGCCTTTGCTAGTATTCAACAGCCTAGGGGACACAGGTGCAGACCATCTCTGGCAAAATAGCATGGTCTGTCAACCATTTCTTTCCAGGCTGAGAGATATTAGATCTCCCTGGATTGATACCAGCAGCTACTCCAATTGTTGCTGTTCATCATTTCTTGTTTATATTGTGGCATCATGCTGGGTGACAGTACACATTCTACATATACATTCACTGTGCAGCCAGTACTGTCTCATGGAGATATGTGATTAGTGCTCATACTACAACTTCCTTCAGTGACATGCCCTCATCCATTGTACATTAATGTTTCACCTTTCATCTTTCCCTTTCTTCATTCCTACAAGTCATCTGTGTGTACCTGTTCAATACACAGACTTCCCCTGATTGTGTATGTACACTATGTATTATTACTGATCATTTATACAACCTTTTGTTCAGTATGCCTGAAACAGATGCCCACAATGCTCTGCAATGTAAACATTGCCATGTAATGTGTTGGTAATATATACACTGCTGTATTAATAAACATGGTAATCATTGTGGCATTTTGCACAAACACGCTGACCTAGTTTGCTCATATGTAAACAGGTTTTTCATATCTGCTACTGTCCATTTGGCTTTACATGGCTTCCTGGCCGGCAGCACTGTTGCTAGCCATGAAACTGCATTTGTTTATGTTTAAACATGGTACGTGGCATGAATATTTAATTATCGTGCAAACATGTAAGCTCCATGTAGGGTTTATGGTAAGCCTACACAGAGCTTATTGAATCCCCGGGTATATGTATATGCATATGTATATCTACATCTATATCTATAGCCATATCTCTAGCTATAGCTATATCAAAAGTAATATCTATATCTGTCAGTACTCAGACACATGGCTATGCCACCATATTAGCTCCAGGGTAGTCAGGGTACAGAAACACTAGACTCAAGACCACCATCTCTTCCAGACTGATATCATGGTAACATCAAGTAAAGGAAATGAAGCATGCTTAGGACACCCATGTATCTGGCTCTAGAGAGCATTACAGTGAGAAGTCACAAAGAAGTTCCTTAACTAAGGACCTTCCATATATTTTAACTGTTTAGTTAGGTATTTCCTGGATTCGTGTAAGGAAATTTCACCATTGCTGGTATCTCCTGCCATAGAATGAGTGTTACTGTCACTTTCTACCTTATTGTAGATGTTTTAAGAATACTTTCTATACTGGTTTGCCTTCATACTGGAGCCAGTTTATTTTTACTCTACTGCTGTACCCTAGACACTCTCCTGTTTTTCTCTCAGTTGTAAGCCACTGTGAGTTAATAATGATTTTTGGATGCTGTCTGTCCTCTGTCTGCTATATACATTTCACCCCTTACTCCCTGTCTACTCTCCCTCATCTGGGCTAGTCTAGTTCTATCTTCTTTAGCATTCTCATACTGTTATCTAATCCACTGTTCTTTAATCCAGCTGATAAGATCTTCTGTTTTTTTTTTTTTTTGTGCTAATACTTCCAGGTTTTGCTGTTAGTTTTCAACACTGCCACTGGTATTACTGTGTCCTTGCCTATTAAGACATTTTACTTACACCTTTTTAATCCTGATTGATTGCTTTCCTGCAGGAATCAGTTTAATCTCACTTTGCTTCACTTTGCTCCACAACCTACCCCCATTCCCATCTACCCCTGACATCACTTTCTTTATACTGGGCTTATACCTCCCTATCCAAATTCCAGCCTGTCACAAGACCCCTCATTCCACCCACTTGCAGCAACATAACTATTTAACCAATAACCATTCACAAGACCTCACCCCTCCAAACCACAAAAATTATATCTGCCGCCTCGGCTCTTCATACAATTACATGCATCTAACTTTCATTACTAGTGTCCTTTGTTATATTCTGCTCCTTATACCTCTAAATGACTTTAAATATAATTGATAATCCTCCATTTCATTTTGTATTATTACATAATTAGAATTAACTAATGACAATTGCTTTCACTTGCTTCTCTTCAGAAAGAAACTCCACCTCTGCTTCCCTCCACTTCATAATACATACTACACATCACTATTTCCTTTTCTCTATAACCACTGGAATTTCGAGTGTTTCTCCATGCATCATGTCTCTTTCTGCTGCTGCTAACTTCCTATCTAACAAACTATCACTAAATACTTTCACCATTACACACCTCTCCTACTGCAGTCTACTTAGCACACTATGAAATCAAGAACCGCTATAACAATGTATCTCTCTGCCTTTTTACTTTCTCACCTTTTCTTTATTTTAAGCACAAAATACTTCAATACCAAAACTCCACTCAGAAAATAAAACTCATACAGATCCTCTCTAAATTAATACACTACCTCTGAAAAATCCCACAGTGTGGTGATGTGCACCCATCCCAGGTCCCAAAACCTCACCAATCAATCTAAATAGCAAGCATCCACCACTACAAAATTGTGAATTAATTAACTTCCTTCAACTACCACCTCAAACTACATCAATTATCAGCTGTACTGTTCTATTGTTAAACAACCACTTATTCATATTAGTAAAACTAGCACATCAAACCCCCTCACAGCATAATTCTCTTACTTGTCTTCCAAATACTGCCACTTTCAACTTTCATAACATTTGTAACAAAATTACAGAACTACATGCCTGGATATTACGGTATAACCCTGATATTCTTGCCATTACAGAAACCTGGCATAACATTAAAAATTCTGAATTACTCTATCCAGGCTACAGTATTATCTGAGCTAATAGTCCCCACAAGAAAGCTGGAAGGGTAGCCTTAATTCATACTGTCTCTCTCCCTATTCACACAACATCCCAACATTCCAAAATGCCAAAATACTAGTATCACTGCTGAAGCTTAATAATGTAAAATAACAGCCATGTTTTATTACAGTGTATATTCCACCTGGAAATAATATAACAAATTTAGAAGATATCCTCTCCTAGAAGCTAATTGTGTACTTTATGAAATAATCATTCTACATAATGTAAATATTGCCTGACAAAGCATTACATCAGACTGTCCTCAGCTAGTATAAACCATTATGGTCATACATGACTTATCAAAACATATACTAGATTTAATGATACTAACAATAAAGGTGCAATTCTAGACTGACCCTAGTAAATTTACTACCTCTGGAACCTATCCAATTTCACTTATCAACCTCCTTCCAGCTTATACCCATAGAAATACCACCCACCAACCTAATACTCACCAGCTTAAAACAAAATTCTAAAAGGACTCCTTCATCAATACATTGAAAGCCTTTAATTGGTTTGTCCTAAAACCTCATCCATTTAACAAGGCAGTCACAAGTTTTAATACTTTATTCTTATATGGTCTAAACAGCCATGTCTCATTTCGCAAAAAAAATATAATAGAGGTAATCCAGAGGGCTCACGTGAAGTCTGGTATCCCACCTGTGACCCAGAGGGTGACAGGACTAACAAGAAACATAGTATAAAGAATTAGTCCAGATAAAATCCCTTTAGCTAGCAGATCTAGGAGACTCTCTCTCTCTCTCTCTCTGATACCCTCCCTGTGAGAGGAATAAAGACATCTTGTTAAATTTCCAGTATTTTATTCAGTTAAACAGGCTGATGGGTCAGTTCTTGTTCTAATGAGCAAGCCTTCCTATCATTTACTGACACCATAAACAAATATAGGGACTCAGAAAAATTGGTTCCAAAATGCTCCATAAATTCAAGCAAGTCTGCTAAAGTAACCATATCTCTAGCATTGTGACTCCTTACCTTACTTTACTCTTTCTCTGTTCTCATTAACATTCCAAAACCACAACTATAAAAACTAGAAAACACCTACAATAAAGTTGAAAACTGGACAGCTATTTTGCTAAATACACCTGCTATTGTAAGTACTACAAAAAATAAACTGGCTTGAGAGAGACATCAGCTAATATTTAGTCAACTAAAACACATCTACAATTTACTATATAAACCTGATAGGTGTCCCTCAACATCTCATTTTATCAACAACGACATCCCACAATAAGTCTGAGATCACTTTCACTTACACTTTTAGAAGTTTAGCATATCCAGTAACCACTACAGAGATTCTCTTTAGTCCAGTCACATATGCATGCTTTAGAATTCCACGCCTGCTAACCTTAGAAATGAAGCCAAGCACTTCTCTTTTCAAAAAAAAAAAAAAAAGAGATAAAACAATTTCTTATCTCTATTTTGGTCATGCCCCTGCTCCTGACCAGCCTTCATATCTTAACACCTTACCATTTCACTTAAATCACCTGTTTCACTTCTCACAACCTATCTTACTCCACTTTACTATTCTTCTTTCTCCCTTACACATGCACTATTACATTAAATACACACTTTCTTTTTTTAGTATGCTATAAACTTTAATGTTCTTCTCATCACTGTTATTATTATTTATTGCTTCTTTTTGTTTATTTTTCAATTTTTTTTAATTCCCTTTTTTAAAAAAATTGTTGTCATTTTTATTTGTAGAGTTTTTCTCATTGGGCCTCAGCTGTAAATGGGCTTTTACTCAGTCAGACTATCCCAGTCAATAATTTAATAAATTTATTCATGTATGTTTCATTCACCTAGATGAAGCCTAATCAGTAATGGCAAGCATTGTCAAGAAAAATTGACTGAAAGCATAGTCTTGGACTTGTTCCTTTATGGATCCATGATAAAGAACTTCCAAGAGGTGAACGCAAGTAAGAAGTGAGGCATATCCCCATGGAGGATTTGTGTTAAAGCCTGCCCCAGAGTTTTGATGAGCTGATGTTTGATCTTTGCTACTTGACTATTTGTAAATTTTTTATTTAGCATTATAGGTAGAAGTTTGGAAGGTTATATTAAAAAAATAAAAAAGAAACATATAGAATGACATTGTGATTAGAGAGATCACACATAAATAGGGTATTGAAGGAAATATAATAAGTCTCTCCATGTTTTTCTAACTGACAGCTATTCAGCATTCATGTGTTAAGACTATAGAAAGGCATTTATGAAGGGCATCACAAAACACAAAATATGGCTCAAAGGATCATAGGGTCATAGGAAGTTGCTAGGCTAATGGCCCTAGGGCCCTTACAAGCCTAGCCAAGTTCTACCCTTATTTCCATGGATGTTTAATGAAATCTTTATTTCCTCAGTCAGAACCCTGTAGAAGTAAAAGTGTCAGTGCCATCTGCATTTCTGAAGTGATGAGAACTAAAGATAAGAAAACAGTTGCTATACCATGTTAAATGTAACATTGGCCAATAAAAAGACAGTACAGCACAGCAAAAATTTAAGTAAATAAATGTTTTTACAAAGAAAGCATGTGCAGTATACTATAATATTGATAGGACAGGTGTTTAAGACCTGGATTTTCAAAGTCGTTGTTTTCCTTCTAGCCGTGACATGACTCTATGCTTGTTATCAATTACGAACGTGAAAATAACAAGTTTGAATAACAGCTAGTTAAGAACCCTGTAATATTAAAGCCTGTGCTGAGAGACAGTAAGCCCCAGTGGGTGCCATGTAATACAAGAAGCACAACTGGTGAATGTCACTCGTATACATACCTCAAGGCAGCTCAGGTTGTTCACATGCTCACTAAAGCAGCAAGAAAATAAAAGCAGTTATCAATCTTAAAGTGCTTCTTACTCATTTGAAATATATATTTTGACCAAAGTGTAGAAATGTAAGCATAATACCATAAAAAGAAGCACATAAGGCAAATAGGTAAGAAATGCATAGGTTTTGAGAGGCAAAGTATGAGCACATTCTTTTGTTGGACAGGTGTCTATTTTCTTTATGTGAAGAAGGTAAACTGGGGACAGACACAAGGGTGCCCTAATAGGTGCTAATGTACTAGAAGAGTAGGAGGATGATAATGGAGTTTATACATGTAAAGTAAAATATTTCCTGCATACTTACAATGCAGGTCAGGCACTCCCACTCTCACCTCTTCTTCTCATCAGCTAAGAAGGTCTGGATGACTCAGTTACTGGTTAGTCTAATGATGTCTGCACTGCTCTCCATACTGAGAAATACAGAATCAGTAGCTTCCTTGGCAAAAGAATGACAGGCATCCAGCTTGTACAGACGATCCCAGTGGCCTCTATATAAAAAAAAAAAAAAAAAAAAAAAAGAAAAACTAAGTTCTTTTCTCCATAAAGCTCCACCAGAACATCTGCCTACATGAAGCAGTGCCATTGGAAACTATGGCCATACTATAGGTCTCATACCAGAGAATCAAGGTTGGTATCTTGAGGTAATACCTGTTTCAGATTCCAAGAACTGCTGCACATCATAGGGCAGTGTATTAGCTCAGACTGTGGTAGTGTATGAAATGGATGTCATTTTGACTATGTGGAAAATGGGACTGGAAGGTGTGATATATGGTAGTAACTGTTTCTGCTTTGTATCTTGTAGTTAAACTATTCTCTAGTACTTCTATAGTCAGCAAACATAGCACTTGAAATTCAGATAATCTCTTTCTGATATTAAGCTGCCCATGTGTGCTCAGTCTACATCAGAGATGCTCAGACAGGTGCATGATTCCATGTAAGCTTGTACACAAGGCTCTGACTGCAGCCATGATATGCAGAATGAGACATTCAGAAACATTCAGGAGCTGAGATCTTATTAGCTTCAATATCTTGTTGTGAGGTTCAAATCTACGTGACTTAAATCTTGCCAGAAGCAAAGACCCAAACTGAAGAAGCCATGGGGTACGGATAGAAAATGGTGAACAACCTATATGATGCAGAGTGGAAAGGAGAAAATCATCAGTACTAACTTTGGAAGGTAAGATACACATTTTACTCACATTTCCTTTGTTCTTATATTTGCCTAAACTGTTTCTTGGTCAACTACAGAGTAGTAATAAGTTGTTAGTGTGTAGATAAACATTGTACAAGTCCAAAGTACTAGAGGAAAGATAGGAAGGTTTAGTGAGAAAAGTATGCAGTGGTACACCTCACAGGGCCACTTAAAGGCAGCAGTTAAAGCCACCATGCCATGCATATTTATTTGCTCCACAGGGGCAGTCAGGTGTGTAGAGAAGTGCCTTTTCATTGTATCATAGGTTCATAGGTTCAGAGGTAGGTACTAGGCTA
This sequence comes from Protopterus annectens, assembly GCF_019279795.1. Classification (NCBI taxonomy): domain Eukaryota; kingdom Metazoa; phylum Chordata; order Ceratodontiformes; family Protopteridae; genus Protopterus; species Protopterus annectens. Next base: position 510,605,141 of record NC_056741.1, on the reverse strand, counting down.
TCGGCTCAAGGGCCTAAGTAAGCCTAGCCAACAAGGTTCCCTGGTTTATGCCACCCAAAAAAGTTAATTTCCTGTGCCCCTGTTGAGCAGAGCCACAGAAGTGATCCCTGGAGTATATTTCCTATTTCCCATCCACTCATCAAGATTTTTCTTGAAGAGTGCTAATGAGGAACTTTGCTTGACATAGATGGGTAGCTTGTTCCAGAGTACAGGAAGTCTCTGGGACAGGAATCTATCCCTCCAGCATATTCTGTTTATTGCAGTGACAAGGTTTAGGTCCCTAGAGCTTGTAGCTCGAGGGATTGGGATTTCTTTAGGTGTAGCATATCCAACAGTTCCGGGTTTAACATAGCTTTATATGTTAGGCAGAGATCTCCTCAGAGTAGGTGATATACTACAGAGTAAAGCTGGAGTTTTTTGAGATGGTCAGTGTAAGGCATTTGTTTGAGGCCAGTAATCCTCTTTATGAGGTACTTCTGTGGCCTTTCCAGCTGCTGCAGATGTCTTGTGAGGTACATTCCAAAAGGGTGTTGTACTCTATAATGGGTCTAATGGGTGCCGAGTAGAGGGGAACAATGACCTCTTTTTTCCTGGATGAGAACCCTTTTGTGATGAGGTGTGCCACATAGAAGGATTTCCTGACTACTGTGGTGATGTGATTATACCAGCTTGGTCCCAAGGTCTCTTATCTCACATCTGGCATTAAGTAGATTGCCATTTATGTGGTAGTTCATGGGTACAGAGTTTTTACCAAAGGGGATGACAATGCACTTTTTGGCATTGAGCTTGAGGCCATGCCTCTGACACCAGGCATCTGTCTCAGTGAGGCCCTTCTATAGGATGTCTGGGATGTCTACATCATTTTGGGACTCGACTATGACTCCTAGTTTGCAGTCATCTGCAAACTTCATTAGCCAGAGGCCTTTTGTGTTAGCCTGTACTTCAGAGAAGTAGATACCAAACAGGAGAGGTCCCAGGACTGAACCCTGTGGTACTCCACTTGTCACTGGTTTGAAGTCAGATTTGGAGTCTGCAACTTTTACAGTGTGGGTTCTGTCAGTGAGCCAGTTGGCAACCCATCTTGTGATGTAGGGATTTATACCTAGTTTAGTGAGTTTAGCTATAATTCCAGAATAGGGGATGGTGAGAAAAGCCTTGGCAAGGTCAAGATAGGCTGTGTGAACCACGTTGCCCTCATCTACGCCTTTGGTGACTGCCTTAAAGAAGCCAATCAGGTTCAGAAGGCATGATCTGCCTTTCACAAAGCTGAGCTGGGTGGAGTCCAGAGTTTGGAGGTTACCAACATCTTTGTTTATGAGTTCCATGATGATACGTCCCATGGCCTTGCAGACCAGGCTTGTCAGGCTAATAGGGCGATAATTCACAGGATCAGTGGTGGCTCCCCCTTTGTGGGGTGGGATAACTGTTGCTGTGCACCATTCAGTGGGCACAAAGCCTGACATGAGAATATGATTGAACATGGTGCTTAGGTGGGAAGCCAGTTTGTTCTGAAGTTCATGTAAAATGCAGCCTGGGATGTTGTCCAGTCCCATGGATGCTGTGTTTTTGGTTTTTGAAAGTGCATCTTTTACCTGCATAGATGTGATTACATGGACTCTGCATTCTTCCTGTATGGGCCCTTTAGGGGGTGAGAGGAGGCTAAAGTTAGCACTGAACCTATCTGCCAGGATGTTGACAATATCAGTTGGTTCTGTAATTTTCATGCCGCTATGCTGTAACTCAGAGCAGATCTGGGTGTTGCCATTGAGATTATTGATATAGCTATAGAATGCTTTGTGGTTGCCCTTAGAATCAGTGCTGATTTTGTTTTTGTAGCTAGCTTTTGAGGATCTTATAAGGGATCTCAGCTTCTTACTGAGGCTGACCAGGGAACTCCTCCACTCATGGGATTTTACTCTCTTTTGCAACAGTTTCTTCCTTCTGTTGCAGTTTGTTTATGTCAGGGGACCACCAGATCAACTTCCTTTTTTGGAGGATAGCGTCTTTGTTCTGTTTGGGATAGCATGATCCATGCACTCGTGTAAGTCTTACAGAGTGCATTTGTGTAGGATTCAGCAGTTGTAACTGTATTGCCCATTTGCATAGGTGTTATGAAGTTTGCCACTTCTGTCTTAAGAAGCATGAAGTTGGCTTTGGAAATTTTTTTTACTGTGGTTTCCTTAATGCTGGGTGGAGGCGGAATGCGTATATCTAGGGTGATTAGCTTACTCTCAGATCTGACCAACGTAGGAGTTGATTTCAGGTGTGAAACACCGGTCACTCATGTTGGTAATGACTAGGTCTAGGATATTGTTGCCCCTGATGGGAGTGTGGATAAGTTGATCCAGGGCTATGGAATTTATGAATTCCAGAAAGCGTTGAGCGAAGGAGTTGGTACATGAGTAGTTTTCCCAGTTAACGGTGGAGTAGCTGAAATCACCCATTATTAGGGTGTTTGGTTGAACCCCAATATTTTCCAGTATATCAAGAAAAGAGGAGTGGAAATCCTGGGGCATGGTGAGGGATCTGTAGCAAGCTACAATTTGGATTGCAGTTTTGCCCAGAGGAAGTTGCACTTGGATAACCTCGGATGTATTATGCTATGCAACTAGCCTGTAGGTGTGGATATCCTTAGTGAATATGGACACACCTTCGCCTTTGATGTTCTGGTCCAGGTTAGATGGCCGAAAAGTGTGGTATGAGTTATAGCCTGGTAATGCAGGGGTGCTCTTTAGAGCCTTGAACCAGGTCTCAGTCACTGCATAGATATCAATGTTTTCCATTTTAAGGAGTCCCTCGAGTGAGTGCATTTTGAGATTTACACTTCTAGCATTGAGTAGCATTACCTTCAGTTTTTGCTTGCCTGTTCCTGTTACAGTAGTGAATTTGTCATTTGAACCTTGCCTAAAAAAGGCACTATAAGATTGAGCTCATGAATGAGATCTACTGTTGGTTATGAGTGAGCTGTAGCATGCACGTGGCCGCTGACCATAAGGGGAGGGACATGCAAAACCACTGTGTGTGAATGTGTAGCTGAACAAAACTGGATGTTGTACAGACTAGTATACTGCACTTCTCTATACTAGTCTTGAATGCTGTGGATGAAAAAGAAAAGGCAGGGCTGCAGATGCAATGCTGACAAACTTCAACATCTGAGGACATGCTGCCTACTGGCAGCCAGATGTCTGTTATTGCTTATGCTCAGCGGTGGTATGTATAACTATACCTTTTTTTCTGTACGGGGAAGCATACTGATTGGATGGATGAAGCTTACTAGCCAGACTGCTGCTGTTGCACTACCTCTTTGTATGAATCCAGAACCAAAGCTTGTTGGGGAAATCCAAATGAAGGTCAGAAACTCGAACAAAGTGCTTTGTTCAATACAAGCAATGTTTATTCAATACAAGCAATATTGCTTGTATTGAATAAACATTGCTTGTATTGAAAAAAGCACTTTGTTTGAGTTTCTGACCTTCATTTGGATTTCCCCAACAAGCTTCGGTTTTGGTTTCAGTTTCTTTGGGCTTGTTTTTCCATCAGTTTATTGGGTTCTAGTTGTATGAATGTTAGAAGTTGGTTTTCTGTGTACATGTGGGAAGGTTTTCAATATATGCGCAACAGTTATCCAACTGTGGCAAAGTCTTGTGAGTACTTAACTGCAGAACAGGGGCCCAGTCAGGGGCACAGTCAGTTAAATGAGCACTAGTAGTCATTCTGCAAGGATCATATACAGACATATACTCATAAACCATGTTCCTTCATCATGCAGCATTATGTCTGGCAAAGGCAAGAGCCAAAAATGCAAGTTCTGTTTCCATGGATAGTGCAGTCTTGTTGCAGGCCTTCTGTCTCAATATCCAATGGGCATTTGGTGATAATAATGCTAATCACTTCTACTGTGATTGTGCATGGCAGTATATCGCAGCTGACATAAACCCTGGTAATGGCCAAGACCACCATTATGAGCAAGTCAAATGCATGACCATTGGCATGATTCATGATGCACAACACCCTGCTACACACTTTGCCTGGGAGTGGAGGGCAAAAGGAAAGAAACCATTAGTGAGACCATCTCTGATGGATAATGAGGAATTTCTTGCTACTATGCACAGGGTAATGGAAGGAGAACCATTAGTCAAACAACCTGTGACAAAGAATTAAGGGTTTCCTGCTACTCTGCTAAGGGACATTGGACTCAACACATCTCGACTGTGGTATGTTAGACCTTGAAGCTGAGCCACAGCATGCCCCTAGAGTGTGCCATAGGGATGTGCCACTTACGTCACTGTATTCCATTGAAAAATGCATAATGCCTGAATTATATGCTGATGTCTATGACAATGAAAACATGTATTTTATTTTATTTAGGTATATAAAAACTGCAAAGGACATGAGCACCTGCATTAGTCAGATTAGCATTTCTATTACTGCATTATTGCATTTGTCTACTACATCTGCAAAACGAATAAAATAAAGATGATGGCTTAAACTTATACTGGCTATTCTGCTTAGGTGTCTTCACAGGTGATGTACTATCTGGCTCCATCAACATGGATATACCACTGCCTGATGTCAGAGATGGAATGAAGCTGAAGTACCATTGCCATAGTCATGGAGCATGATGGCATTGGTGGATACAGGGACTGTGCATACCAGATTTAATATGAATGCTTTTCATGGCCTCAGGACATGTGGACACCACCCAAAATACATTTACTATAAATATAGAGCAGGTTGATGGTGACTAAAGCAGTTTGGGAAGTGAGTCCTCCCCCCCAAGTCCATTTTTTCAGGCCTTATTGTCTGCCCCAAGCCTGTAGGGTGTGAAGATGACTGTGTGGGTGTGCATATAGTTGTCAGTAGAAGTCATAGATACTTCCCTCCACCGGAATTAACTGTTTCAGTGTCTTTAACTCATAGAATGGGCAAGGCCATTGTTGAGTTGCATGTTAACAACTCATCTGTCTCTAGAAGTATGGTATTTGTACTGCTGGGTGTATGTGATGACCACAGGGAGTGTACATCTCACATGATTGACCTTATTACATATTGATCCCTACTGATGCAAGCAGGAACTCCTGTGACACATGACAGTCATACATTATGAAGCCACCCCACTTCTGGCTCCAAAGAAGGTGCCTGATATAGATGTGAAAGACCTATGTCATGGTCATGCAGTGCCAGCGCTTACACAACAATACTGAGTGTGGAAGTACGTATAAGCAGGACAGGGTAACATTGAGGCTGTGTTGCTCATGACAGTGCAAACTTGGTACAGTCTGGATCTCATGGTCATACAGCAATCCCTTCTCTGGTCAATGCTGCATTATTACTTGTGAGAATCCTGGAAGAGGCAGCTCCCATGCATGGAGTGTTTCGACAGAATGCCCACACTTCTTAAATGGGTGATTTGGATCTGTCCACAGACTAAACCACAGTGCCAGACCATCTGCTAAGGCTGTGTCCCGGCATATCCACACACATAATAGTGAAGTCCACAGTCCAACAAACTGAAACACAGACACACACACACACACACACACACACACACACACACACACACACACACACACACACACACACACACACACACACACACATTCAGAGGCCCTTCTCAAAACAGTTTACGATAATCTCATCAACTTACATCCCAGACCCTCACCTCACTCTGTTATTTTTAGTTTCTACATCATTCACACATGTTGCCGCTGTTGCAGACATTGCACACTCATGTTCTTTCCTCTACCTGTGCAAATGATGATACTTTTGCCCTGCCCTTTATGCTTTGTTATTCGGGTTGCCTATCTCTGATGCACATGGTGGCTAGTCTATGCATGGATAAGCACAGTATTGCATTTGGATGCATCACATTTTAATGTAGTGCATATTATGGGCAAGCTCTATGTGCTAGCTGCTGTGCCTTTGCCAGTGCCACAGCATACTGCACCGTCCTCCATCTAGTATGGTCAGTCCCTTCTGCTTGGTCCTCCACTGAGGCCATATTTGACTCATTCTCCACTGCTTGATTTGGGTGGAGATGTTTCTGCAGGCTGCATTTGCTTTCTCAATGTCATGCAATGTAACACTGCACACACTGAGAATATCTTACAGGACATCACTGGATACTTCCAGGCAGCAAATATATGCCTTTAGCAGTCCAAAAGACATGTCTCCATGATGACTCATACTTGTGTTAAGGCATAGCTCTATCCATTGCCTCTTGCAGGTTGTGAATTTATTGTAGATGTCATAAACCAGGGTACCAGCATTGTCAATAAAATGTACATAGGAAAGGTTGCTACTCCAGTACCGATAATACAGGCCACATGTGTTCCATATATGGGAGCCATGATAGCGATTTGAGTGCATTGCAGACACAAAGTAGATGATACCTTGTGCATTACAGAGCATGTGGCAGTTGATAGAGTGATAACCTATGCCATACATGTTCTTTCTCCCTAGCTCACCAAGTAGGCCTTTATTTTAATATTGATGCAGAATATATCCCCCAGTACCTTAGGAGAACTGGTATATATCAAGAAAGTCCCACATGATGCTGGATCTTTCTTCTGTGATACGAGGAAAGCGCATATACACCCCTCAATCTGCAGTACACATACACCCACACATTTATATATGTATGTATATATATATATATATATATATATATATATATATATATATATATATATATATATATATGCACACACACACATATACATACATATGTATGTGTATGTGAACGTGTGCCTGTGATTGTTAATGAAACTGATCAATCAGACTGATAGCTACTTGTGCATGTAATCATTTTTACATGGGGAGAAAACAAATGCAGATTCCATAGACCTCACAGGCCATCAGAGATCCCTACTGTCTTACAAACTCCCTACAGTCTTACAGACTTCAAAATACAACAATCTGCAATGACCTTGAAATGCCATTTAACTGGAAAAAGTATCATACACACGAATGCTCAAGCAGCCCCCCAAAAAAACACTATATCGAAGAAAACAATGTGCCCGAAGCTCAACCCCAGCACAAATACATTTCTGTGTCTGCATAAAAATAAATTAGAACAAAACATAAATAAGGATTGTGGTGTGAATTAGATAATATGAACAGTTACAAAAGCCTCAGATGTACATTTTAAATGCATTACCTGTTCAGAGATAACAGAAAACATTTAGTACAGTAGAAAATACTTTCCAGGTGAAAGTGAAAGTATAAGCCTAGGATATTATATATTATCCTGTTTGAACAATGCTTGAGAGTCTTCCTTCTGGTGTGTGCGTATGTTTGTGTCTGTGTGTGTGTGTGTGTGTGTGTGTGTGTGTGTGTGTGTGTGTGTGTGTGTGTGTGTGTGTGTGTGTATGTGTCTGCATGTGTGTGCGAGTGCGCATGTATGCGCATGTGTGCGGCTCTGTGTGTGTGTGTGTGTGTGTGTGTGTGTGTGTGTGTGTTCAAGCTGTCTTGCATATTGTTGCATTATAAAATTAATTTTTCCAAGTTAAAGTACTGGGTTATGGCAAAATGCAGAGGCATGGTCAGAGTTAAGATTAAGGTTAGCAGGTAGCTCTAAGGCGATTCAGGGGGGGGAGGGTCATTGCAGTTGCCTATGATTGGTGATATATCCTGCTTATAGTTTCATAAGTGTATATAAGGCTACCAACCACTAGGGCTTGTATAAGGCTAGCTGTGCAACCCAAGTATGACCCACAAATTTAATTTATATATGGGTGATTTACTGACTGCCTCTGTCCATCAGAGACATAGGCACCAGACCAGTAGTGCATTTCCAATTTCCATCCATTGGTCTGAGTTGCACTTAAATATGATTAGGAAGGATCTATGTTTCACATGGATAGGAAGCATGTTTTAGACAATAGGGCTTCTCTGTGCAACATGTCTGTCTCTCCAAGATGTTCTGTTTATGTTGCAAGCAAAAGTTAGGTCTTTTAATTTTGTAGTTATAATGCTGTTTGTTTTATAGATGTTCAAAAGGTTCATCAAAACAGGCTCCAGGGCTGCCTTGTATGCCAGGCAAAAATCACCTCTCAGTAATCAGTATGATACAAACTAAGGAGAAAGGGCTTTGATGTGATCATCATAGGAAATTTTGTTTAATCTCTGTATTAATTTTGTAAGGAGCGTTTGTGTATATTCCAGCAGCTGCATGTATCTTGTCAGGTACATACTAAAGGCAGCATTATACTCTGAATTAGGTCTAATTAGTGCTGAGTACAGTGGTCCAATACCCTCTCTGGACCTAGATGCCATGCCCTATTTAAAGTTGAGCACCATAGAAGGATTTTCTTACTACTTGGGCCACGTGTTGTTCAAGGGCTAGGTTACTATCAATGTGAGTTACCAGATTCCTGATTAATGAATGAACATTTAAGGGTGTTTTCTTGATGTAGTTACCCAGGTGGCTGACTTCCCAAAAGGTACTATAATACATTTTTTTGGCATGGAGTTCTAAGCCATGACCTTGGCAGCAAGTATTTATTTCTCTTAGACCTTCCTGTAGGCTGCTCTCATCTTGGGGGCATTCAATGACTGCTTCCAGTTTGCAGTTATCTGTGAACTTGGGCATCCAGAAACCTTTGACATTGACTTTGCCCTCCGAGAATTAGAGTCCAAAGAGAAGTGGTCCCAGCACAGAGCCCTGAGGAACTCCTCTGGTGACTGGCCTCTTTGTGGAGTTGACCTCACTGATCCTAACTTCTTGAGTGTTATCTTTGAGCAAGCTAGCTATCCAGCATGTTATAAAGGGGTTTAAGCTTAGTTCTGTATGTTAGTTGACAGTGCCTGAGTTAAGTATTGTATCAAATGCTTAGCCAAATCTAGGTAAGCAGTATGCACCACTTTACCTTCATCCATTCTTTTAGTTACCTTTATCTGGAGATCTCTTATGTCCTTGTTGATAATTTCCAAGATAACTTTCCTTGGCTTTGCAAATAAGACTAGTCAGACAACAGGGTTTGTAGTTTCCAGGATCAGGTGAAGGTCCTCACTTATGAAGGTGGATGACATTCACAGTACTTTATTCTCACCTCACAAAGCCTGTTTTAAGACTAAAGTTAAATAGTGACTCCAGAGGTGCTGATAAGTCATATTTTAAACTGTTCAGGAGGAATGCCTAGATGTTATCTGGGCCTTTTGAGGCTGTGTTTTTAGCTTTAGTGAGCACACCCAGTACATGATCCCTTGTTATATTTAGAGGGGTTATGTCTGAGGATATTTCTTGGGGGGATGGTTGGAGGTGAGAAAGTGATAAATTTGGAGCTTAATTTGTCTGCTAAGTTTGCTATATTGCCAGGTTAGTGAAAGTGGTATCATTCGCCACCAGTACAGCACATTGCTGTATGCTGCCCTTGAGGGTTCTGACATAACTAAAGAAGGCCATATAGTTATATTTTACCTAGGAAGCTTTTTTTAACAGCAATGTTGGCTTTATTTGATCTAATAAGCCCTCTTAATTGTCTATTTAGTTGGACAAGAGAGTTTTTGTCTTTATGGGAATTACCCTTCCTGATTTTTGCCATTATTTTTTCCTTCTGTTGTATAGCCTGTTTAATTTGGCATGCCATCAGAGCAATTTGTTTCTGGGGCTTGTTCTGTGCTTACGTCTACTAGGTGCAGCAGCATTTATGCAGTCATTAATACGGTTGTACACAGTTTCTGAGAGCAATTCAGTGTAGGCTGCTTTGTTCTCAGGGATTGGAGAGGCACTGAATTTTAACAAGCCATCACTTCTTCTTCTTCTTTCGGCTTTTCCCGGTTAGGGGTCACCACAGTGGATCACCTATCTGCTCATGATTGGCAATTTTTACAGTGACGAGTTGCCAGCCTGGCGCCCAACCTTCCACAGAAGGCACACACACACACACACACACACACACACACACACACACACACACACACTCATACCTAGGGCCAATTTACAGTGTCCAATCCACCTACAGCATGTCTTTGGGATGTGGGAGGAAACTGGAGCATCTGGAGGAACCCCACATGACCACAGGGAAGACATGCAGACTCCACACAGAAGGCACCCTAGCCAAGGATTGAACTGGAGAACCTCTTGCTGTGAGGCAACAAAGCTAACAACTGCACCACCATGGCCACCCCTGACAAGCCATCACTTAATGTATGTAATTTCCATCACTTAATGTATGTAATTTGTCTTGGAATAGCTACTAACTGTTACTGGTGTTACTGAGGTTAAAGAAACTGATTTGATTTTGAAGAAAATAGCTTTATTTTCAGACCAGGGAGGACAAGATACTGAGGATTTTGCAACATTTTCCCATATGTGTTAGTACAATGTCTAGTATCAGTATAATGGAGTCCCTAGTGGATATTTGCACTAGTTGGTAAAGGGTGTTTGCATTTACAAAGTCCAGAAATCTCTCTGCCTGTAGATTTGCGATTCTGTAGAATTTTCAGTCTTTAGAGGGGTAATTAAATTCTCCCATGAGTAAGCTGTTAGGTTAGAAGGTAAGTATCTCCGGGTGGTCAGTATACATTGTAAGCTTCTTGAGACATGAATGGTGACCTATAGCTGTCTAGGATATATTATGAGATTTTTATCCTTGGCAGTCTGCAAGTAGAGGAACTCCAGTGCTTTATCCTTTTTGACCACCCTATTGGCATGATTGTTATTGACGTATATTTAGACTCATCCACCTTTAACCATTGCTTGTACAGCTACTGCCCTAAAAGTGTGAAAGGGACTAAAATCTTCCACTTCTGGGATACTATCTGCCAGTTTAAGCCATGTCTGGTAACTTCACAGATGTCTGTACTCTCAAGTGTGCAAAGGTCTTGGAAGGACTATAGTTTTTTATTTAGACTCCTGAAATTGAGCAGTAACACCCCAAAGCTTAACTGATTTGATTTTGCTACATTGGTAGGTTTGTCAACTTTACATTGTCTAAAAAAAGCACTATGTGGATGGCTACAGTGTTAGCCAGTATTTGAAAGCTTAGAGTGGACAAGTATAGACAATCCCTGACAAAGCAGCTATACTCCCAAGCTGACAAATATTGGATCTCCTTAGAATGACCCAAAGAAGATAGTCAATTGTTAAAATCAATCATCTTTTGCTCATATCTCTGGCATCATCCATGATGATGTTAATATACTGTTCAATACTAGGCTAAAATCAGTCCATGACACATAGTTTGAGAGCACCATAATGTCTGTCTTCCTATATACCAAGGAAGTATGTTTTAGGTCATTTACGCCTACATGGACTACAATGGAATCATACCGGTACATGTTGTGTAATGGCTTTAGTACATCGGTGCTTTTTATCGTCTCCTTGTTCAGTCTGGTTAGAGGGGCATCAGTATGTATACTATACTAATATACATAGTATTAGGGTAGTATAAGGGACATTGATATCCCCTATGATGAAAGTCCTAAGAAAAGTGCTTGCTTGCCTTAGGGCTTAGTGTCTCCAATTAGTGTGACTGTATATGTGGTGTTAGGTGCTCTTTTTTCTGAGTGTCTTTGAGCTTGCTGAGGCATAGCTTTGATAATGGACAGGCTACGCAATATTTGTTGCTTAGGAAGATTGCTGTGTTTGTGGTTTTGACAATGTCAAGTGTGTTCAAATGCAAGAGTTTAACCTTCAGTGCCATTGTATAAGTACACCTTTCACATACTGTGTCTGTTACTTTAAGGATTAAGTGATTGTCAGTAAACATGAGACAATTGCTACATTCCCTCAAGATGCCCACATTCACCAAGCTGGCTACAGAGAAGTTAGGAAATTGCATACACATGCAGTCTAGGCCTCTGATTAGTGAGCTACAAGTGGGTGGTGTATCGGGGTTAAAGAGATATTAAGGGTGCTTTAATGGTGCAGACAAATAAGTGTGCTTTATCGGTGTAGATTATGCTAAACAATACTTAATTCTGCTGACTTTAATGGTTGCACAATATTAACTTCTAAATCTATAGGTATTGCCACTCAATGTCCAGCTAGCTACTCCAAGCCTGTTGACACACAAGGTATTTGCTCTTTATTTACTCCATTACAGTGTAGTTTTATGGAGCATTCTGTAGAGAAAATTTGTTTTCTAGGATGGATCTATGCAAAACAATTGGTGTGAAGAGTATTTAAATAACTTATGCAACAGACTGTAGGAATGAAAGAAGGGAGGAACACTGGAAATCAGTTTACCATAAGGAGTGGTGGACAGAGGCACAACATTATAAAACCACAACATCAAAATGGTATGACGGTTGGGGAAAAATACAAAGAAGAAACGGGCTAGTTAAAGAGGGATCCAGTAAAATAAAGCCAATACTAGAGCTCATTCAGAAACCTTAACTTAGTATTTCATGGGGGGGAGCAGACACAAAGAATGGAGGGAACAGAAAGACACTGGAATAAAACTTCTCTGAGCTGCAGGTTAGAATTTTAGAAAATTGAGTTTAATGTAGCAATAGTGGATGGGGCAGACACAAAGAACAAACAAAATGGAAAATCCCTAGAATGCAATTTAAGGAGGTCAATGACAAACAGAGGATAAAATTGTAGAATCAAAACTGGAATATTGACAACTGAAAAGCATTTATCAGCTAATTACTTTCCAAAAGTACAGTGATAATAACACAACAGATACAACACTCCCCTTTGGTGCAAAAGTCCGTAAGTCCTATTCTAACATGGATGGATAACACTGCAATGTGGTGTAGAGAATGTGCTGTACTCCTGAGTGTGTCATCCTTCAAATAAGTTTTTAAATCAAGGCCCCATCTGCCTAGATGGTTGGTAGCTCAGGTGGATATAAAAAGAACTCATGTAACCTATCAAAAAGAGTACAGGTCCTTTATATAAATATAAAACAATGTTTATTTACAAAATATTTACATATTTACAATATTTACACATATGCAAACACATATTCATAAGGTTCTATACAATCATGCTAAATTTCCATATTTCAATCCCTTTTCCACAACCACCATCTGATTTTACTTAATGTTTGTGTCTTGTTTGTGTCTTTTGGCTTTTCCCGGTTAGGGGTTGCCACAGCGGAACTCCGGTCCGCTAATGATTGGCAGTAGAGTTTTACTTGCTGGCTTGCCGGGCCTAACGCTCAACCTTCAATGAAGGAATGCCCGTTCACGCATGTCGCCACACAGAAAACGCTCTAACTGAGGATCGAACGGGCAACGTCTAACTGTGAGGCAACAACACTACCGCAGCACCACCACTGAAATCCATTTACCATTAAATGTAATTTAATTTATTCTTTCATTCCATATAACCCATATAACATAAAATAACTCTCTATTCTTTTAACATTTTCTATACTTCTATTATTATAATATCCATATTTAATTATATCCATGTTTATTTTATCCACTTGTTTTATATCTTCAAAAAAATCTTTTTTTAGATAGTTTTCTCCATAACATTTTAGTCTTTTACATTTCAACAACATATGTTCTTTGTTTCTTCTTCTTGACAATGTAACATAGTCTATCACATTTATTTTTCTTATATGGCATAGTTCATTTTACTGGCAATTTATCAATTACCAGTCTCCACAAAACATCTTGACATTCTACTTTCTGATTACCTAATTTGCTTCTTATTTTTATAGCTTTTTTTTTATTATCTGTTAGATTTTTTTTTCTGTGGATTTACATATTTTATCATTACATTCTTATACCATAATTTTATATCTTTTTCTATATCATCAACTTTTATTTTCCCTAAAAATATTTTTTCTTTGTAATATTTTATTTCTTCATTTATACACTCTTTTTCTCTTTTACTATTTTTTACTTTTTTTGTTGTTTGTCTTTTTTGGCTTTTCCTGGTTAGGGGTCGCCACAGCGGAACTCTGGTCAGCTAATGATTGGCAATTGATTTTTATGGTGCCGAGTTGCCAGCCCGATGCCAAACCTTCAGCGAAGGCATGCCCATTCACGCATGTCTTTCGGAGGCCACTCGACCATGGGGAGGATATGCAAACTCCACACAGAAGGCACTCAAGCCAAGAATCAAACAGGAGAACCTCTTGCTGTGAGTTAACAATGCTACTGCTGTACCACCGTGGATTCTTTTACTATTTTTACTATACTCCCAAATTGATCATACTTATATTTATGCAATTTTATGACTAATCTCTCATCTTTTTCATTTATCTATTTTACCATGTTGTACAAATTTAATGAAACAGCATATACCATTGGGTTAATTAACCCTAAACCTCATTCTTCTTTATTTACATAAACAACACCTCTTTTTACTGGGTTTAATCAAGAACCCCATATAAATTAAATAAATGATCTGCAATAATTCCTTTTTTAAATACTGTTGGCAACATAAACATCCTTGCTATTTTCCCATCAGTAATAAATGTATCAGATAAGCCTTTTTCTGAATGATAATTTGTATGTTTTGCAGAAAAGATATCTTTGCTTTATTTCTTCTATTGTTTTATCCCATTATATTCTACTTAGATCTGTATGCCCAAATTTTATACCTAACACAGAAAGTTCATTCATTGTAAAATATATACTCCCAATCTTTACTACATCATGTAAACCTTTACTTTTCTCTTTATTTATAGATATCCCTATCATCTCTAAACACTTGTGTGCAAAGTATTAACTTTTTAATCCACATTTTGTTTTTTGCAATTATTATAATGTCATCTACATATGTCATCATAACTGGAATTCTTAACCTTTCAACTGTAATCTATCCTGCCCCTTTCATTTTGTAATTTATTTCACATACTATCACATTCATAACTAATGCAAAGAGTTTACAAATTGTTGAACAACCCTGTCTTACACCAGTCTTTATATGAACCTCTTGGCTTAAGCAGCCATTTACAAGTATTTGTACTTTATTACTTTATAGTAACATACGTAATTTCCTAACTTTCTCATTAATATTATATTCTTTCATTATTACCCATTATATTTTGTGATTTGTGCTTCTTTGTTTCTGCTCATATCATCCACAATTTCCCTATCACTAATAATTCTTGACAACCATTCCCCTTCATACTATATATGTTATCTTCCATATTTCCAATTTTAGTTTCCAATCTCTTTTGTATGATTTTCATAAAAATCTTATAATCATTATTATTCAATACTAAAGGTCTCCAGTTTTTTTATTCTCTTCTATTTTCCTTCTTCCATATTCCACTGCATAATTCTTTAAATATGAAACACTCATTTAACAATTTGTTCAAAAATCTTTAAAACATGTTTTTTGCCAGTCCCTTAAATTTGTATAAATTTCATACCTTATTCCATCTGGGCCTGCAGCAGGATCTACATTTACTTGCCCTAATACTTTATCTAGCTCATTTAAAGAAATCTCCTTTTCCAACTCTTTAGTCTGTTTTTCTGTTAACGTTTTACTTGCCACAATTTTACTACCTTCTTTTTTCCTTAAACATTTCTTGTACATATTGTACTGCACTATTCATAATATTTTCCTGAGTTTTCTATTTGTCCTTTTACACTTTTTATTTCTCTCATTATACTAACATCTTACTTTAGAAATCCGCTTAAGTAGCTTGATGCTTTTCTTTTTTCTTGTAAAAATATTTCTGCTTATATAAAGATTCTTGTATTTTTCTTGATTTCTTTCATATAATTATTTTTTTTGTCACAGTACTTTCTACCATTATATTCTAAATCGTATAATGCATCATTATATGTTCTTTTATATTTTTATCTCTCTACTTTTTCACATGATATTGCCACTGTAAGAAACCTTTTTTATATTTTTCATTAAATATCACCCACCATTCAGACCATTTTTTATAAAAAGTTCTCATAGTAATATGATCTTTCCATAACTGTATTACTAATCTCTTCCCTTCTTCATCCCATGTCTTCTTGTTTATAATTTTTATTCTTTTGCCTATTTTACTATATTCCTTTTTCATTTTTCTCTAGCCATATATCAAGATGATCAAAAAATCTTGTTTCTGCTACCTCCCCTTCTCCTCTATATAAACCTTCTGATACTATAAAATAATCTATTGCAATTATATACATTCCTCTTTTGTAATTCCATGATTTTTTTCTCCCAAAGTTTTAAATTATCACATCCTATAAATTCTACCAATTTTCTTACATAATTTCCTTTCTTTTTACACTTGCCTCTTAAATGACAAAGTCCTGTTATTATTATATTCACATTTATCACTACATAGTCTAATATCTGATGAAATAAGCCTTCCCTTTCTTTACAGTTAGTATAAGTATGCAATGTTATAATTCTGTACACTTGTTCTTTCCATTTTAAATCTACAATAGTTAATCTTACCATTTTTCCTAAAGTTACATCCGATATCTTTACTGTATTCCTACAGAATCTAGCTATTCCAGAACATTTCTCATTTCCCAAATTCCAGATTATCTTTCCTCCCAATAGTTTCTCTGTTTGTAATCTTTCTTCATTTGTTAAAAAAAAATCTGGTGTAGTCTAATATAATTACATCTATATCACATGTATTAAACCACTCCAAAATTCCTATTCTTCTTACTGTATTCTTAATACAATTCACATTTACAGAAAGCACTCTGTTGTTGTTGTTGTGTCTTTCGGATTTTCCCGGTTAGGGGTCACCACAACGGAACTCCAGTTCACTAATGATTGGCAGTAGATTTTTACGTGCCGAGTTGCCAGCCCTGACGCACAACCTTCAATGAAGGTACGCCCATTCACACATGTCTCCACACAGAAGACGTTCTAGCTGAGAATCGAACAGGACAATGTCTTACTGTGAGGTGACAACGCTACCGCAGCACCAGCACCGCAGCATTTACAGAAAGCACTCTAAAATTTTAATTTTCTTTTTTTTTTCTTAGATTCATATTTTCAGACATTCATGGCTAATTACAGGGCTAGCTTTCTTAATATGCCTTTCTAAGCCTAAGCATATTCATTCCCAAAGTTGAGAATCAAACATTGTACTTTGTGTCTGTGAGTCAAACACCTTAACCATTACACCAAGCCCCAATCATTATCTGTATATGTTCTGTTTCATCCATTTCCTTTCTTTGTTTCCTTTGTACATATACCTTTAAATTTTGTTGTTTTTTTTTTTTACACTTTTCTAATATAATTCTTTTTTCCCTTTTACTATCTCCAGTTTATCCCTTCTTCATCACTTATTTCTGAACCTTCTTCTATGTCACCTTTATTATTGTTCATCCAATTTTTCTTTTAACTGTATGACTTCTAAAATTTCTTCTCCTTGCCCTTTTATTCTCATTCTTTTTCATTTTCCTTACTGTTATTTTCATTTTTGCAATCCATCCATAAATGTCCAATTTTGTTACATTTATAACAATTCAATTAACATCTTTTGCATATTGCCCCATTTCCTCACAAATATAACAATTTCTTTTGTCACTTTTATTTATCAAATGTCCTTCTTTTCCACAAAAAGAAAAAAAAAACATGTTTTGGATTGTCCCTGGCATTTTTACAACACCCAATCCCCTCCACATTTATCATGCTTGGTGTATGTGTAATTTTCTCTTTCACTGTTAACACAATATTACAATCCCAACCACCAGTCCATAAACCTTTTTTGTCATAAATATTTGCAATGTCCAGTACTTCTTAACATAACATTTTCAAATGTCCTTTCAAATCTCTCCTTATACCTCTGTTTGAAATTGTACATTTATCTTTTTTTTTTGTTTCCCTGTTAAATGCTTTTATCACATAAATATTCCATGGGTAGCAGTCTCTCTTTTCTCATATTCTCCAAGAAAAATTTCCATTGAAAGAACAGTCTCAGATATAATGTCACAGAATATCTGTTTGTTAATAAGAATAAATGCTCTTATCTCATGTGCTTTTACTCCCAAAGGAGCTTTTAAACTGTCCCATGCTTCATACTTGTCTGTTTCTTTGTCTTCTTTATTTGAATCCTTACAACATATTTCTGTTTTTCATTTTTTGGCTTTCTTTTCTGTTGCTCCACTTTTGATTTATTTTACTTTCTCTACATATGCATTCTTTTCCATTTTACCACTATTTATCAGGACTGGCTCTACAGCCTCCTTTTGTATTTTCTCCATAATGTCCCCAAAGGAAACATCTGCTTCATTTTCTGGCTCACTATGCACCACTATTTCTTTAAGTAAATTATCCGGCAACCCTCCCAACTGGAAGGTTGTAATTATACATTCATCATGTGCTGAGCAACCTCCATCCAACTGGTTTCTTTGAAACATTTCCGCAGAATCCTCCACACATTCTTTGGTGTCAATATTTACTTTCACCTTCATTTCTTTCACTACTCCATCATCTCCTTCTCTCTCCATCCACCTCCTTGTTTCTCTGGGCTGTCTCTGTGCCTTAAATGAAAATAGGAAGTTCTCCTCCAAAATGGGTCCCATTCACAAAAATAAGGAATAGGGTTTTTTATTGATTAACTTCACGTATATACAATGCTTATTATATTTACATTATTTGCAAGTATTTAGACTTTATACAATGCAATTTAAATGTATGTTAATAAACACTTCCCCTACCCTTTTCCATAACCAAAAGTGCATTTTCTTTAAAACATTTGCTAATATACATTCTCCATTAAATTTAATTTTGTGTAGCCTTTCAGTTCATAATTTCCATGAAACAAAAATATTATTCTGTCAATTTTCATCTCTTCCCGTTTTCAGCACCATAATAACCATATTCAATTATGTCAATATTCATTTGCTCAACCTTTGCAAAACTTTTAATATTTTAATTCTGCGTATCTCTTCCCATAATGTATTAACTCTTAAAAATTTCAAAAACACATGTTTAGTTGGGCTTCCTATCTCGTTGTTGAACTTTTAAAAGTTTGAATGTCATATGGTCGACACCACATGATCGAACTTTTAAAAGTTCAAACATTTCAACAGAGATCCCATACAGTGTGGCAATGTAGGTTTTCCATTGTCTGCACTGTAGTGAGATTTCAGAGTTGGTATATTTAAACAGCAGGGAGTGGGGGGGGGGCACAGTCATATGGTGTTCGAACTTTTAAAATTTAGATTATCTGATATAGACCTGTTTAGTTGTTTCAAATTCTACACGATAGTTACATATTCTGTTTTGTTTTCTTTTATATGGTATATCTGCCTTAACAGGCAATTTACCTACAGCCAGTCTCGATAAATCTTTACATTCATGTAAATTCTTATACCATTTATTTCTCATTATTGTTGCTTTCTTTTTTCTATTTCTAACTGTTTCCAAGGCTCAATAAATTAATATTTTCCCATAATGTTTAAATACCATTATTTTCCAGTCCTTTCAGTCATATTCACTTTACTTTCCATAATATAATTTGATTCTTTTATTCCTTTATATCTTCATTTATAATACCCTTGAGTCTTTTTCCTATTTCCATTTTTCCCAAAAATATTTATATTTGTAGTATAAAATAAATTCTACTAGGTTCTTACTTTCTTCCATATAACATATTAATAATGCTCTATATAAATTTAATGATGCTGCATGCACAATGGGGTTTACTAGACACAATTTTCCTTGCTCTTCTTTCATATACAAAATCCCTTCTTGACTGCATTCAGTTGTGACCTCCATATGAAGGCAAATATAGTAGACATTAAATATTTTTTCATATTTTATAGGTATCATGTAGGTATTAGCTATATATGCTAGTTTACCTAGTAAAATGGAATTTCTGAAATACACTCTCTACTTATAAGCCAATCTAACGTTCTCCAAAAGGTATGTGTATGCTTCATTTCTTGGAATAGTTTTCCCCATTGTTTTTTCTTATAGCCATTTAATCCAAATTGTACATCTATACTTCCCTCATTAAATTTTATGCCTCCTATATTTCCTTAAATTTGTAAAATGCACTTTCTTCTTATAAGCCAGTCTATATGATTCGCAAAAGGTGTGTGTATCCTTTATTTCTCTGACTACTTTTTCCCATTGTTTTTTCTTATTGTAATTTAATCCAAATACTATTTGTAGTACATCTATACTTTCCTCATTACACTTTATATCTCCTATATTTCCTTAAATTCAAAGTCATTACTTTTAGTTTTGTTTATACATAGGACAATCTTTTTTAATAATTTATTTCAGCCTTTACTTATTTCTTCCACCCATTCTTTGTTTTGATGAGTAACATAGTCATCTCCATAGGTATACATTACAGTTAATTGCAATCCATTTGCTTTTTTATATCTTGTGATATATTTCATTTTATTGGTCTTGCTCACGATTACATTCATAACTAAAGAAAAAAGATGCCACTAGTTGGACATCCCTGTCTTATTCCACATTATTTTTTTATTTCTTCACTTCTCCATCCATTTGCATTTATTTTAACATTATGCCTTTCATATGCTGACGTAATTACTTGCATTGTTTTCTTACCTATATTATGTCTCCAGAATATCCCCTAAAGATTCATATTGTATTTTATCAAATGCCTTACTGAAGTCTCCTATCATAACTTTTGCTTCTACATTTTAATTATAATATCATCTATTACCTCGTTTATTAACCATAATAAATCTTGACTTCCTTTTCCCTTTCTACTGAAGACTGTATCATCGAGTAACTTTTGTATTTTATTTGTTAACCTCTTAGTTATTATTCTAATAAATATTTTATAATCTATATTATTTAGTACTATTGGTCTCCAGTTATTTATATAATCTTTTTCTCCTTTTTCCATATGAATTTTATAATTCCTGTACATATTTCCTTATCTATCATTCCTAATTCTAACCATTCATTTAATATCTCTCCAAATATAACTTTCTGCCAATTTTTCATTTTTATACATATAGTATTCAATACCATCTAACACTGCAGCTGTATTCATATTAATATCCTTATTTCATTTAACTCTTTTGCACTGTTATTTTGTTTCAAACTTTCATTATCCTCTTTATTTAATTTATTAACTTCATATTTTTGAGTCCATTTTGTTTCTCTTTTAGCAAAAGTTTGAACTATATATGTTTTGGTGATTTCACATATTCATCCTTGCATTGTTATTTCATTTCCTTCCTTATTTTTAACTGTCTTATTATTTTATTATTTTCTAACACCAATTTTGTTTAAATAAGGCACTACTTATTTTTTCCCTTGCAAACAATACCTTTATTTATAAATGAAAATTATCTTTTTTCATTTATTTTATATATCTCTTTCTCTTTTCCATGAAATGATTTCTTATCCTTTATTAACTCTCTAAATACTTATTGACTTTATATGTTTTATATATATATATATATATATATATATATATATATATATATATTGCTTGTTTTCTTTCTCTTATTTTCTAGGCATTCCAAAAAACATTTTTTATATTTCTTTAAAACTTATCCACCAACTTGTCCAATTTTCATAAAATATTCTCATGCCTAAATGTTCTTTCCATAATTTGTTTATTTGTTTCCTATCATCTAATTTTACATCTTTTTCAGTCAATCTCTTAATTCCTTTACCTAGCCTTATGTAGTCTTGCTTATTGTGTACTTTTGTTCATATAGCTATATGGTCCGAACATCCTGTCTTTTTTTTCCTTTTTGTAAAATGCCTAAAGTATTCAATATTAGAAAGTAATGAATTTCAGTCTTAATCTCACTTCTTATATAAGTCCAATGTTTATTTTCCCATACTTACAATTTGCCACTTTTCATTATTTCATTTGCTATTTTAACATCACCACCATTGTTCTTATTTGTTCTTAAATTACAGCTAAAATCTCCCACATATTCACACAAACATTTTTTAAACATTATCTCTTTCTTTCTTTATAACATGCGTATATATATATATATATATATATATATATATATATATATATATATATATATATATATAGCAATAACCCTATAAACATTTGTTTTCCATCTCAAGTCTAATATTTTATTCATCCTAAATCAACTATAGTAATGTCTAGTATTTTGAAATAATACATATCTATGAGCATGTATTTTTTCCTAAGTTCCAAATCATTGGTCCATTCCAAAAGTTTTCTGTTTGTGATCTTTCTTCCTCAGTTACAAATCCTGTATTCTCAAGTATAATTAAAGCACACCAATCCAAAATACCTATTCTTCTGTTAATACTTTTTATGTTATTAACATGCAAAGCCAGAATCTTCAGCTTTTAAATGAAGTTAATATATCTTTCTCATCCTTTACCTTTTTTTGTTTGCTTTTGTGAGTATGCCTTTAAATTTTCTTTTTTTTTCTTTCACTCTTTTCCCTATAGAATTTTTCTTTCTTCTCACTACTTGCCAATTCACATACTCATCATCACTTGTATCAAATATCTCTTCATCCCTTTTTTTATCCCCATCTTTTGAATTGATTATAATGTCTTTATTTTTTTCCCTGTGTCCTACTCTGGTTTTCTTCTTCTTTCCCTCTATTTTTGTTCTGGACTAGGTATTGTGTGATGTTGTTTTTTCTATAAATTGCCCATCTTCTTCACACTCTAACCATATATGTCCAGTATTGCCACATTTATTACATTTCAAGTCAATTTTTTTTGCTTCATGTCCAGCTTTACCAAATATAAAACATTTTCATTTATCACTTTAACTAATTAAATGATTATCTTTTCCAAAAAAATAACACGTTTTAGGCTGTCCTCTAAATTTCATAAAACCTCTATTACTGTTTCCATTAACTGCACTTGGAATATATATTACATTATCATTTTCTATTTTTAATATAACTCCACATTCCCATACCCCAGTCCATAAACCTCTTTCATCATAATTCTTTGTTGTGTCCATATTGTCTTTATATAAAGTCACTAAATGTTTTTTCAAGTCTTTTGCCTCAATTTTAGCTCTAAGCTGAACGATTATTCTGTTTTTTTTGTTTGTTTCTCTACAGAAAGTTTGTATAACATACTCTGACCATGGATTTTTTTTTTTTTGTTCATATTTTCTTTAAAAAGTTTTAAAGGGACTGACCAGTCTTAAAGAATATATCACAAAATATATTTTTATTAATAAGAATGAAGGCTCTTACCTCTTTGGGTGAAATATCCAATGGTGCAACCATAGAGTCCCACACCTCATACCTCTCCATTCCTTTTACTTTTTTACTGCTTACTCTTATGATAAACTTCTTCTTTGTTTCTTTCCTTTCCTCAACCCTTTTTTCTCCCTCCTTTACTATTTTGCACAGGATTTCTTTCCTGTTGTTTCTTTCACTGCCTCACCTTCTTAGATTTTTTTCCATTATTTCACCCAAGGATGCTGCTACCTCAGTCTCTGGTTCACTCTGATTAATAAGTTCTTTTAACTAGACATCCTGCAACCCTTTGTATTAGAGGGTTGAAATTATACATTCCTCTTGTACCTCCACATTGCCCTCAAACAATTTTTTTTCTGAAACAAGTTTTCCATATCCATTTCTTCTTCTACTATACTCTCTTCATCATTCCTCTGCTCTGTTTTCTCCTTCTCCTCTGTTATGAATGAATCTTCCACCACTGTCTTATTCATTTGTTTTTCCAATGCAGGTTCTGCCATCTCTGTATTCACCTTTTCCTTTTCAGTTGCTTTTAGTTGTAGGCTAACAATTGCTATGCTTCCTCCTGTTTCTCTGGGCTGCCT
Organism: Protopterus annectens; assembly: GCF_019279795.1. Classification (NCBI taxonomy): domain Eukaryota; kingdom Metazoa; phylum Chordata; order Ceratodontiformes; family Protopteridae; genus Protopterus; species Protopterus annectens. The sequence continues at coordinate 510,581,505 of NC_056741.1, read as the reverse complement.
ATGTTCCTGGAATACAATCAGGACATAAGTCACACCACACTCAAATGCATCCCCCTATGCTGAAGAGAAATGGAAGGTACCCAATGTCTTTGCCAAATATCCCCTAGTAATATACATACCACTTTGGGTCTCCCCTGGAAAGAGGCTGCTAGCCTAGTAGGACTAACCCAGTCAACAAAGAATACATACAAAAATAAATAAAGCTCAACAACTGGAGCCATGTTAGTAACAATAATGCTCCTTAAGACTTTGTGTTTCCTGACTGGGGGCCTTCTGTGAGTTCAGATGAGTCAAGCAGATGATAGCAGCTCAATGAATGCCCTGACTGGTTGATGTACAACATGTTACTGCTGCTGTACTTTGTATTAATTAAAATTGTCACACCACAGGTAGTGGTATTATTAGTGTTAGCCATATAGATGTGCAATGTACACAGCAGTATGTACATGTAACTCAAGGGACAGGTATTAAAATGAGAATACCAACAGTAGACATGTGATGCATAGGTACATGTGGGGACAGCTCAAAACATGTAGTGGTACTATGTTACCAGTCAGTAAGATGATATAGAGATATTCGATTATGTCCATTTTGATTACTGGGGCTGTGAGAGTTCACATCTGTGATTGTGAGGTTAGTAGTATATCCCATGAAATAAAGTGGAAAGAATGCATTCAGTGGGTGTCTAGCTTGCTAGCAGGTAGCATGTTTGCACACATATCAGTTTGAATATTTTGTAAGCTGCTTTACACTTTTGTGACTACGCTGATCTCTGATAGCAAACATAATGCCTGTTATGGTACATATGTCTGCAGTGGGGATAACTTCAAAGCAAGCACTGGAAACAGTCAAACTTCTACTGGATTCAAATTTGACTACAATATGTATCCTTGAACAATTAGCTATTGCAGAGAAGAAGCTAAATGGTAGGCCTTCATAAAAGTCAGGCATTTAAAAACAAAGTAGAAAAGAATTACCTGGGTGCATAACTGGTTATGCAGTAAAAAACAAACAGTGACAGTAACCTGCAAATCTTCAAAGGAATCAGAAATAACAAGGAATTTTTCATAGGGATCTGTTCTTGTGCTGTTACTTAACATCATTACAGAAGGCATTAACATGAGAGGTTAATGTAGATAATGAGACACACTGATGACAGTAAGATGTGGTCAGTAATTTGTTCATTAGTGGATTTAACTATATCTAAGGAATGTTTAATAGAACTGAACTGATGATGTTTATATGGAACAGCCAAATTTGTATTTCAACATAAACAACTTTGTTGTTATAATATTGCTCTGCAGTAAACTATTAACACATACACATATATATATAGTATTGTAACCCATTAGTTCTGGTTCTTTTTTCAGACTTTTGGAACTGAAAGTGTATGCTAGTATAGCACTAATACGTACAAGGAGAAGCAATAAATAATGTCAGGTTTCACCCAAATGGGAAAATACCATATAACTGTTAATAACATTGAAAAATGAAAACAGTGAATGTCCTTAAAAAGACTTTTTAATATATTATTTGTCAATGAACATGTAAAAAGATTACAAATAATGTTCACAAATAATGTTAATAAATGATGCAGATGAACTCATGGAAATCCAAAGAGCTATAGACACATAACGCTTGATTTTAGGATAGATAATATAAATTTCTGGATAAGATTATTTAGGTGGATGATATAAGGTACAAACAGAGCAAGTGCAAAAAGAAAAAAAGTGTTGATTATTTTAACTATTCTGTCTATAGCTACTAAAAGAGTAGCAGAACAAGTTATACATGTGGAAAACATTATCAGCAAACTCCAGCTTGCTCACAAGGATGAAATGAAGAATATTAAGAAAGGATACAAATAACGTAAATTAAAGGGTGTTGGTTACAAAGTCAAGTATCCACTGCAGGCCAGAATTCTATATGCAGTGAAAATAAGATTAGAAAGCTTAGGCAGAAAGTAGACAAGTTCAAAGAGAAGAATCAACACTTAGCAAATATGCATACTATATATATATATATATATATATATATATATATATATATATATATATATGAATTTTTTATAGTAATAATAGAAATGGGACAACAACTACTCTTGCAAATATGACATAATAGAATATTGGAAAAATATTATAAAAATACATTTTATAAAACATTTTCTCTACACTCAGGCTTACTTCGCTCCCCTACCCTACCCCCATTCACACCCACCTCCATTACAATTACTTTTATACCTAACTATCCCTCCCCTTCCTGTCCCACTAGCCACTACAACTCCACTTCCTGCCTATTGCCATAACTACCTTACTAATCTGTCAATGTTGTCAACACCACTTAATCTATACCACTGTCTCTACCTACTCTATCTGACCATATTTTATTCCATGTATTATTTTCTAAGATCTTCTACACTACTCCTTATTCTCTCTATCTCCACCTCTTACCAATCCAGTCTCACTGACCCACTACTATATTCACCAACTTCTCACTCATACAACAAATATCGAATTACTTCATCTTTTACTATCTCCCCTAATCTCTTTACTACCTCTACCTAAAGTCTATATAAACTATCCATAATACAGGTTTTTAAACCTTCCCACAAAGCTAAGTCAAAACTATAAAAACTCCATCTAGCATCTACTACACACTCTCTCTTCACTAAAATCCTACTTTGTTCTGGAGATATCCATCCGAACCCTGGCCCCTCTTCTTCTCTCCCCACTGTCACTTTCCCCAAAACTACATTTACATTGCCCCCATCTTACTCCTCTAACAGTCACCAACCTGTCACAACAATCATCTCCATCCAAATACTTAACTATTTACTCATTAAATATTCAGAGTCTAGCAAATAAAGTTACTGAGCTGCACTCATGGATAGCTCTCAATACCCCTCACATCCTCTCCCTATCTGAAACCTAGCTCAAGCCACAAATCTCAAATAGTGAAATACTCCCACCAGGTTATAATATCTTCCGATCTGATAGACCTGTAAAAAACGGGAGTGGAGTGGCCATCCTCTAATCAAATAACCTTACCCTCTCACCATACCCTTCTCCAATTCCTGACTTCCTCCCAGCTGAAATCATTATCCTTAACTGCCATCTGAATCCCCACAAAAACTTGCAATTGCCTCTATCTACCTTCCCCCTGGGAACAATCTGCCCATTCTTGAAAACATCCTATCCTGGGTCTCCCACAACATACCATATGCGACACTTATCCTTGGTGATGTCAACACTGATTGGTCCAAACTCACAACTGACTCCCCAACTCAGTATACACCTACATGGCTTCCACCAACTTATAACATCTCCCACTCACTTCCATAAAAATTCCACCTCTAGCTCCATCATAGACTGGATCCTTACCAATTCCTCCCACCAATACCACAATCCTACCACCTTACCTGACTCCCTCAGTGATCTTCTCCCTACCACCATCTTAAGACACTACTCCTATATTCCTAAACTTTCAATTCATCCCAATTTAATTCCATTCTCCACAACATAGGTTGGTCCATCCTAAAACACATCCCCTTAAATGATGCTGTAAGCACTTTCAATAGCATCTTCATGAGTACTCTAAACTCCTTAGCTCCCTCTAGGAAGATCAGAGTAAAATCAAATCATCCTCCCTGACTCTCCAAGGAGACTAGGTCCCTTATGAAACAAAGAGATAGTGCTTGGAAAACCTGGACTAAATCTAAACAACCACCTCTTCTTCAAAAATACAGGCAACTGATGAACCTTACAAAAAAACATACAACTAATGACAAAACGTTATACTATAGCTCTGCTCAGCTTAACAACAAATCCAATCCTCAAAATTTTTGGTCAACTCTCAACAACATCCTCTATCCTGGAAAGCCCTCTAATCCCTCCCCATACCCTAACTCTTCCTCTCTGGAAACAGCTACCCTCCTGAATAAACACTTTATCTCTTCCATCCAAAATCTAGTAACCTCTAAGCCAAACTCTACTTCAACACACACCCCTCCAAGTCCCACTAACACAACTTTGTTTTCTTTTGAGCCAGTTCCCATTACTAACATCACATCTCTACTACTCAAGCTAAAACCTTGCTCTCCTTCCACAATTATCTCCTACATTCTTCAAACTTGCTGCTGACTCAATTGCCTATCCTATATCTATACTAATTAATCAATCTATTCTGGAATCAACTGCCCCTACCCTTTGGAAACCTTTCTTTACTATCCCTCTTCATAAAGGTGGAAACTCCACTGACCACTCAAACTACCGACCCATTGCCATTCTGTCCCCCCTCTCCAAGATATTAGAAAAATGTATTCACTCGCAGCTTCTCAATCACCTCCTCATGCACCACTTACTTACCCCTGCCCAACATGGATTTTGTCCTCACCACAGCAACACCACTACTCTCCTCTCCTTCACTCATATCATTGCAGAGGCCCAAGACAACAATAAACTCATTTCCTGTCTCTTCCTAGATCTCTCCAAAGCCTTCGATACTGTCTCTCATCCCCTACTACTATCCAAACTCACAAATCTCCACCTATCCCCCTCCGCACTTGCCTGGTTTAATGGTTACCTATCTGGCAGGGAACAATCTGTCAAATGGCTCTCATCCTCCTCACCTTTCCTTCCCATCTCCATTGGTGTTCCTCAAGGCTCCATCTTGGGACCCCTTTTGTTTAACATTTTCACCAATGATCTTTACACTTCATGCAAAAAATCTCCCTTATTCAGTATGCCAACGACTCCACACTTATATCCATCTCAAACAACATTCCTGAACTACACTCTGTGACCCAACAAGCCCCACTATCCACTGAACAATGGCTCTCTCACAACCTACTAATCCTAAATCCCAAAGAGACCAAACTCCTACTTTTCCTTCCCCGTTCACTTTCTCTTTACAAAATCTAACAATACAACTATCCAATCTGACACCCACACAAAACTCCTAGGGGTCATTATTGATGACGAACTAAAGTTCAACCAACACATACTCCAGTGTATAAAAAAAAAAACAGAAACCAAGTCTGCTATATTGGAACAAAAAATTCCTAACCCCTGAATCTAGACTTACCCTGGGCCAGGCACTCCTCATCCCCTCCCTCTTATACGCCACCCCAGTTCTTACCAATAGCCATGCCTCCACTCTAAACAAACTCCAACAAACTTACCATAAAATAACCAAATTCATTACTAACTCCCAATACAACTCACACCACTGTATTTCTTTAAACTCTCTTCAATGGCTTGAACTTCCCCAATTTCTGCTATCATATCAATTTCATATGCTACACTCTATTCTTTATAAAACCTCCTTCTGTACATCTCTATCTTCCTTAGTCTCCATCTACATCTCATCCCAGACTCTCCGTACTGCTAACCAGCAATTACTTGATATCTACCACCCAAAAAGGTCAGTAGGCAAACTACTCTACAAACACTCCCTTGCCCATGCTTGGAGCAAACTTCCCCTTGGCTTACGTTCAATCTCCCACACCTCACACTTTAAAAATGAGCTAAAAGCTTATTTTCTCAATTCCAGGACCTGCCCTTGCCATGACACCACCTAGTCTTCCTTCCCTTTATATACCCTCAAAAGGACCATACTTAGTACATCATTACACCTCTCTCTCCAATGTGTCTACTATGCATTTGCATAATTTTATACAAACAAAAATATTATTGTTGACCTATTGAACTATATCAATGTAAAATTATGTTACTAAGTTTCTTTTTAATGCAACTTTAACTTTATGCATGTAACCCAACATATGTGAATCTTTTTGCTGTAACTGCTATTATATCAATATTGTTTAAAATTGTACTTATTTAAAAATGTGCTACTGGAGCTTTTCTCCTCGGGTCTCCACTGAAAATGGGCCACAAGCCCAGTTGAACAAACCTAGTTAACAAATGTCAATAAATAAATAAATCAATAAACATTGAAAAAAGAAGGATGGTAATCATAAAACTGTTGCAATTTATGTTTTATTAATGCAAAATATTTCCTATTTATTCTTATGTGATAAAACAGGTTTATTTCAGATTATCAAGTTTTCAGAAACCCAAACTTCATGTGGACAAGACCATATGTTAGAACATGTATGGAGACTGTGGTGCATTGGTGGGTGACCTGGGAATTTACAGTTTTCCCCACAGAATTGTGATATCAGAGTTGGTATATATAATTTGCTTGAAGAAACACTAAAACAGAAAATATGTTGTACAAGGAGAAGAAAAATGATTGTAGAAATGAAAAAAATCAATATGTGTGTGTGTGTGTGTGTGTGCGTGCGTGTGCGTGTGTGTGCGTGTGCGCGTGTGCGTGTGCGTGTGTGTGTGTGTGTGTGTGTGTGTGTGTGTGTGTGTGTGTGTGTGTGTGTGTATCTATATCTATATCTATATATATATATATATATATATATATATATATATATACACACACATACACATAGGCCATATGCAAAACTATAAAAATATAAAGAAAAAGGAAACAAAAAACATTCCCATTCATATCTGAAATGCTACAAAGTAAAAATATAATGGAGAGATTCAGGAACTTACAGCAGCAGATACTCATCTGTATACACATTGCTATATGTTTTTGGCATTCATCTACTGACCTATTATATTGATGCACTTTGTTGTAGAACAAAGACAAGCAGCACCACAAAGCCATGCTGAGTGCTAATGAGGCAGTCTGTTGGAGGGACAGATACTAATTAGCTGTGCGCTCTCTCTCTCTCCCAGAACCATCTCCAGGATGGCATCTAGATATCAAGTGATTCATGCGACTGCTTAATTGTGAAAATTAACATGACTGCCCCCATCACACTACAGTGCCAAAAGGCTCTGTTCTCCTACTTACCATGACTGTGCTATACAGATCAAGGGTTGTGGAGTAGTCACTAGACACCAGGGATCTATTAAACCTAAATGCCTTAATGGCACAGACATCACTATGGGGATTGGGGTGGGGGGTTACTTAGAATGATTCATACCTATATGCCTTTTCACCCTTTTACCTACACTGCAAATTATCAGTGTGAAATGTAGTTGCTGTTCATTTTAAGCTTATTATTGATGTTTTATATTAATGTTGAATATTTCCTACTTATTCATATATGTTAAAACAGGGTAAGTGGAAATTCATGGTAATTGAAATGAATGGATACATGATCCCACCTCAGTCAGTAATTAATACATGATAATAAATAATTTTAATATGAACCAAGTGGTACCATATAATACAGAAGCATAAAAGTAAACAGTATGTGCACACCTCTACCTCAGGTTATAGCCAGTACTCATCATATCCAAATACACTTCACACTGTACTGCTTTGATCTGTGCTATAATCACTGTCTCTGAAGGATTGCATTCACTTTAAACTAAGCTTAGTGTCTTATGTTGCAGTTTTAAATGTAATTGAAACTTGCCTGTATTTATATGCACATTTTTCCTGGATGGATTAATAATATCACTATAGTGCCAACCCATCCTTCCATGTATTTATGGTAAGAATACCACTATCTATCCAACAGAGCAGAATTACACTTTCCTCAAAAAATAAGCTAGCTGTTAAATATCAATATGATAGCAGATACTGCAGCTACTTAGAGCTCTGAATTGTTAATATGCTGCTTGCAGTAACAAGGGCACAGAATTTCATTCCTTCCAACTTCCTTTGTTTACTGTGCGACTCTGGTCAAGTCACTTAATCAGATTGTGTTTCTAGGTCTTCCCAAAGAAGGGATGCCTGTGTCCAATGGATTTTACCAGTTAGCAAATGTTCAAAAAATATCAATACCCTGTTTAGTAAGTCTTTGAGAGCTGAAGGCTAGCAACAGAGAAATAATTAAATTTAGCAGCTATTTTTATAAGCATTACGAGAACATCAGGTTTAAATAGCAAGTTATTTACTTTAAAAATGCATAAAACAATGCACTTTCCAAAGCTGAAGATATAAACTGCTGTTAATATGTACATATATAGTACATATTAAATGATTTAAAATAGATGGATTAGAAGTAGAAGAACTCTGCCTTAAAGCTTCCCTACATCATTCTCTACTAGAATCTAAATAACTAAATTTTGTATCTATCTCTTGCTTGTTTCTCCATACTGTAGTTGAAAACATTCACAGGCCATAGATTTCAGCTTGTGCTCTGGCAAGAAATTCAGTATACCAACATAGTCCAGGTGTAAGACACAACTAACTTACTAAGTAATTCTGTACTTCCTTGTTTATTTTTTTTTTTCATATTTTCTGACATGTTTTCTGTTTCTACATTCTTAACTTGGGTGGGGGTGTAGAGTCTAACAAACAAGTGCAAAATAAGTTAATATATTTTAGTGCTGAATGTTCTGCAAATTGGAGAACATATGAGAAGCAGATTTTGTTTCACTTTCTAACAGTCCTGATGATATTAAGAAGATATAATTACATTTGCATTAGCATAATACAGCGTCCTGATTCTGATAATTTTGCATGACACTTTGAACATTCTGAGAACAGTCACAGCTTGGCCAAAGTGAATCTATACAAAGATATATGGAGAATTCTCATCTAATGCATCCACAAAGAAAACAATGCACAGCAAAATATTCCTAAATTTTCTATGAACTGTCCTCCTCTTCCATTAACATCGTTCTACTGCCTTTTTGGTATCTTGTCATCAGAAACATATAGCATATAGGACTTTAATTTTCTTTAGGAATATAAATGCTTTAAATCCTTGTCCCCCTTCCCACTTTCATTCCCCTTTGTAAGCTAAACATAAATGGTTCTTCAGTGTATGTTTATGTTGGTGCTGGTGTGGACATTTCACCCCATAGCTCTAGTTCATTCTTTGACCTGATGTCTGCACTGTCAGTTTTTATGCAAAGAACATGTCTCCAGCGCTGTAAGTGCAAATGCACTTGTTTCTATCCTATTTCGATAAGGTCAGGATCTGATTTGTCTTACCTATCACATATAACTGAATGACCACTTCTGCTTATTCTGTTATTTAGATCTGAAGACACTAGCTTTCTCCTGAATAATTAACTTCCCCAGGGAAAAAAAAAAACAAAGTGAAAAATATACTGTCGTATGTGGATATTAGTCAACCAATTTATGATCGCCAAGTAGATTTTTAGTCTTTTGAGCTATACTCTAGGGCCCTGTAAATGGGTTGATAGCATACATGTCTTGTTGGGAAATCAAGGGAATCTGTTTGCCAAATGAACATTTAATGGCATATGATGGGACAATGCCAAGAACCTAAGAATAATTAAATAAATCTATGGAAAAACATTTATATCTCTTAAGATAAAAAAAGGTCATTTTAATGGACTTTACAGTGAACATGATTCTTTGATATGAAAGAATTGGAATCAATTCATTTATCACCCTATATAAAATTATAAATATATATTTATAATTATAATATATTATAATTATAATAATATAATAATTTATAATATATATTATAAATATATAGAATTGGAATCCTTCTATTAAGAGAAATAATCCCTGACCACAAAAGATTCACATTTAGAAGGAGATAGACGCATTTTGAAGAAAGATTTGTGAAGATATGAGTAGCCCACAGCAGTGATGTATCAAGACATTTAAATATGTAGATTTGGAAGCTTTGCCTACAGATTTTATCATCACATGGAGCCATATAGCTATGAGTCCCTTGTCAAGCTGTCTATTAGTGACTTAAAGGAGTTCGTAGTAATGATGCCTCAAAAGGAGTTGCTGGTAATGATGCCTCATCTGATGATGATCAACCAGTATAGGATGTTAGACTATGTTTACCTGGCAGTTAGTAATTGTTGTTGTCACACTGCATGGTGCAAGGAATGCTTGAATATTGGACACGGAAGAGACTGGGTAGCAATAACAGAAGAACACTGCTTTACATGTGCTGTACATCAAATATAGACATTGCCATCTGAATTTTACTTTGGGATTCAAGCATATTTCAATATCACCAGGATATCTTGTCTGAAGATTTCAGTTTAATGTCTTCCATAGTTGTTACTATGGTATAGTTTTTACAGTACTTTGAGCCACGAGTTTCAAATAAATCATTGAAATTTTATTGAAAAAAAATCTGATAGAATAATTGCATTACTTCTGAAAGTTAAGTTATTGTGTAGTCCGTTCAGCATTTTTCTTTCTGGTTCTTTACACATTAGTTTAATCATAACTGAGCCATTTGCTTTTTATACTAGTATTAATTTATTTTTGTTGTCTGCTCATATTTAAAATGTTCAGACACTGTCATAGGAACATAACACTAACTATTTATACACCTTTGTTTGTTACTTAAAATAAGTGTTAGATGTGTAGATACTGAATCTGCTACTACAACATGCTTCGATAAGTAGACCTATCATAACATCATTCAGCTCTAAAGTGTGTTTAATCTGTTATATGGTGAATAAAACCAAAGAGTCTTAATCATTTAAATTCAAACAGGATGATAAAGGGCATACAGCTTAATATTTCTATTTCCTTTCAAAGCATACAGTTATCTGGCATTCAAACTATATGTTCAGAGTGCTTCCATATAAGTTGCTTCATGAATGTTTTGCTTCTGAATTTGTAATATGGGAACACATTAACTTCTATAAATATTTGATAATGTATTAGGTAATATAATCACTGTATTGTCAGACATGATTTAAATCAATTTTTCTTAATGTTACATATATAGATTAGTGAGAGCAAACTTCAGCTGAAAGAGCCAGATCCTAAAGAACTTTAAAAGGCTCAGTATACCGTCATACTATGTTATGGAAATATTTGTATTTATAACACCCATTATGAAAACTTTACAGTCTATCAAATGTACTGCACTAAAATACACAAATGTATTAGTAAAAGAGACTGTAACTATACACTTACCAGTGTTCCTCAGTTTCTTATTTCGTACCACTGATACGACAACCAGCATGTTCCCAATGATGTCCATCACTATGGTGAAGATGACTATGCTGGCCAGAGTTATGGTCCCAGCAGTGGCCAGATTAGCCTTATGAATGACAGTATTGTTAGCTCTTTGTACACAATTAACACAGCTGACATTGAAACTTAACATTTTAATAAAAGTTATATTCACCAGCTACAGATTAAATGTGTCTAATCTTTCTTTTAAAAGTTGTCAGTACCATATTCAGTTTGGTGTTGAAATGAACAAACCCCAGCAACTCATAATGCCATACTAATAAACTATACAAAGAATTTTCTTCATATAAATTCTCTGTTTTATGCTGCAGACATTTTCTATTACTTAAATATGACTATTGTTTTCCTCAACAAAAGTACATGTGAGCAGCCCACTTTAGTAATTTTTTGTAACTGAATGCAAGATATAGTGTCCTGTTTTATAAGTAGACATCAAGTGACTATCAGGTCCTGTTTCTTTGAGAATGACAGTTCAGAAGTCAAATTCTTCTTTTTGAACAAATCAATATTTTATGTAGATTTACCTGTAGTGTTGAAATAAAATCATGCTGATTGAAGTCTTACATTTAGAAGGCTGCATTGTTGCTTCCCATTACTTATTTGTGTTACATAATTTTTAAAGGTAAATATATGGCAAAGGGATTGCAAGAGTAAGGCTAAGCAATGCATTCAAATTCTAACTGTTTTATGTCTAAAACGTTTATATAGGTTGTATGCTTTGATAAATGGAATATTTTGTTTTTCTATACATTGCAGGAAAGTGAGTGACAGTTTTGAGATCTACGTTACCAATAGCTAAGGTTTCTATTGTTTATTAATTTAGCAATATTTGATCTACAATTCTCCTATGTAGTGAAAATTGGTCCAGAAGAATACCTATATTTATAATGCTAAAAATTCCATAAAAGGTGGTACCTGTTACACGTAATGTCATGTGTGTTTCCTTGTCATTATGCTAATCTCAAAGGAAAAGCATTAATTGTTTCATTCTATGCAAGCTGGAATTTTGTTTACACGTTCATTCTAAGAATGTGTGGAGGTAACAAAATCATTGTTATTGTTTTACAACATACAGGAAATTCAGAAGATTTGTATGATGGAGGCTAGTATAATGGTTAAGTTTACCTTACAAACAAAATGTACAGGGTTTGATTCTTACCTTTGAGAAGCATGGTTAGGCTTGGAAAGATCCCCTGGTGTCATTAATCTAGTAGTCATTTATGACATATTGAAAATATGAGTATTAATTATCTGAAATTACATTTGCAAATGAATAACAATGAGGAATAAAATGCTAGATTATATTATGATATAACTCTTTTTGGTAAACCAACAAAACAAAATAAAATACATGATAACACAATTTAAAAAATAGTATTGACTCAATGTAAAAATGAGACTAAAAGTTCAAATTCCTAAATTTGATCCAGTTCTCTGTCAGGCATCATTTTTTTATATGTGAGATATTATGAGACCTGAATGCAAATCATTGTATCATAGAAACAGAAAAGATATGGTTATCATAAGTTATATTAATTCAGTCCTTAATTATTTGCTTAATTCAAATAATTGTTGTATGGGAGCTTAACCCACATGTAGTATTCAGTGTATACAAGGCAGAGAAATGTATAGCTGATTATGTGCTAGCCCATAATAGTGCACACGTGGCACTACACAGACACACACACACACACACACACACACACACACACACACACACACACACACACTGGTACACATGCGGATGTATACACTAACAGGTGTAAAAACTCATACGTACACATACACATATGCACAGAGGCAGTAGGGAACCTGAGCACCTGGTTGAATAAATAAAAAGACATAAGAAAGGCATGTAGATTCTGACAAAAGGCACCCCAGCCAAGAAATGACTAGAAGAACTGTATAATGTGAAACAGTATTGTTTACCTGCTGTGCTTGCCTGTATGATAACATAATCTACACTTAAGCAGGAATGCACCCTTAGTCTGTCATATGCTTTAACTTTAGATTAGGAAAAGCAATCTGTTTTCCATAGATGCCTAATTTTATTCTAAATATCAATGAATAGTACTGAATTGGTTTATACAGGAAATAAATATATTTTGGGCCATGAACAAAGAAAAGAAAGACATATTTTGGCAATATTCATTCACACAGAAGACATTATACTCCAATACAGAATATATTCCTCTATTGTTGCAGTAATCTGGTCATTGACTAAGAATGAGGATTAGTAATATGTACTGATAGCTGTTGTTGTATGTCTGAAGAGCTGCAACTATAACCTTGATTATTAAGCTGATATCTTGTATAAACTCTATTTAATTTTGAAAGAGAATGCAATTTGAAACAAGGGACTGTACATCTGTTAAGTTTGTCATATGAATGGATACATCAGCTGTTTCAGACACATTCTTTCAGCTTCTTTATCATGTCAAAATGAATGATTTTACTTAAATGCTACATATTTTGGAAATATTACCCTGCTTTGTAAAATGATTACCATTCTTGGACATCATAAAACACCTTAGTTTATATAATTTTATTATTATTAAATTTGATATTCAACAGATTTGGTCATGTATTGTTAGCCTGTAGTCATGCAAACTGAAAATGGACTTTATTCTCTGTTCATGATTAGTGATTAGTTCTTCATAACTACTGTCACACCTATCTTGAGATGGTGAAATAATGTTGAGATTAACCGCTTGTTCTTAATAAAAAAAAATCTTGTATAGTTTCTTTAGTACCAGTCAACAAACAGACTCAGAAGTGGAACAATACGTCCCACAACAAATGGAAGGGGAAAGGGAGAGGGAGATACCCCAACCAGAGGAAATACAAGTGAATACCACAAGACAAGCTGAAGATTTTAGCATCAATGTTATTAATTTATCTGGAGTTGCTTTATCCACTGAAACTGTTAACGTTTTGAAAAAAAGGTTTTTCATTTATACCTAACAATAGAGTGAATATTGGTAGATTGTTAATAGATTTTAGATTATATTTAAGAAAATTGAACCTACAGTATATAATGCATGATGTGTTGGTCACTGTTCAAACGTCTTCCATGACTGGGCCAAAAAAAGCTAGTACTTTTAACCCCCCACTGCATACTACTTTGCAAATGTTTCAAAATCAATGTGAAAATGAGTTTCACAGGATGACAGGTTATGTAAGTGATGACAATCTAAGTTCCTCTGAAAAGGGAGCTTTGCAAGATTTATGCAAAAATTCTGATATTAGAACAATGAAGGCCGACAAAGGGGGTAAAATAGTGGTCATGGATACCATTCAATATAATGAATCAATGATAGACATGTTAAGTGACAGTGAGACATATAAAGTGACTAGTGTCAATGTTGTTAAAAAAGGTTTTCAACGAGTTGATACACTGTTGTTTGACATGTTTAGCCAAGGAGAATTAGATCATCAGAGTTATGAATATTTGTTGGTCGAACACCCAAAATTGGCTACATTATTTGGCATTCCAAAATTACATGTTGACCAGCACAACCCACCTTTTAGACCTATTATTTCCGCAAAGCATTCTAAAATTGAGAATATATCTATTTGGCTTGACTATATTCTGAATCCTATTGTACAGAGAACTAGATTTTACATCAGAGATTCCTGGCATGTATTGGAAGAACTAAGGAATATAGATGTTTTATCTAGTTCTGTCAGTTTTGCTACTCTTGACGTCAAGTCCTTATATACTGCTATCAAGCAAGCAGAAGGATTAGAATATTTGAGGGAATACCTGACTTCATATTCTGATGTTGAGAAACACAAGGTTAGCACCATTTGTGATCTAATGGAGTTAGTCCTAGAGAATAATTTCTTCAGATTTGGTAAACATATTTATCAACAGATTTCAGGAGTAACAATGGGAGCGAGGGTGGCATCAGCTTTTGCCAATTTGGTTATGGCAAATTGGGAGATTAAATTTTTGGTTAAACATCATCTTTTCAATAGGGCACTTGCATATTTTAGATTTATTGATGATTTACTTTTTTTGTGGAATGGCACTTTTGAAGAATTTTCTGACTTCATGACAGATTTGAATCATAGTGCTGACTTCTTGGTCTTCAAATTGAGTGGTTTTGGAGATAACATTCCCTTTCTTGATGTCCTTCTTAGTATAGATACAGTTAATAACAAATTGAAAAGTCAAATATACAGGAAAGAGGTTTTTGCCAACCAGTATTTACACAAGGACAGTTTACATCCTACACATATGAAAAAAGGAGTAGTGAAGGGCCAAATAATTTGTTTGAGTAGGCTCACCACTGATGATGATGTATTTCAAAGTGAAGTAGGATTTTTAAGGTCACTATTCATGTATAGAGGTAACGCATTAGACTGGATTCAAAAAATAGAGAAAGAGGTCATTTCTTTAAGGAAGGGGGTTGCTAAACCGATTCTTCTTTCTAGTCAGATAGGTTTAAGTTCTGGTTCCAAAGTTTTAGAGAATACCAGTAATTACCACCTAGCGTTCCTTTTACCGATTGTTGACGAAATGTGGTTCATCAGGGACATCATCGTTAACAATTGGAAAATGATATTAGGAAATAAAGATTTGGTTGGTACTTTAGGGATGAAACCCACTTTCACTTACAAAAGAGTTAAAATTTAAAATCTATGCTGGAGATAGATCATTATAGGTATCAGGACATGACAAGAGCAGCCAGTATTAAGAGGGGTACTTATGCATGCAATAACTGTAGGCAGTGTAGATTTATCAGTAACAGTACTAGTGTATTCATAAAATCTCTTAATTACACCATTTGGTCTAAGAGTTATTACAATTGTAATTCGGATTATGTTGTTTACATCGCCAATTGTGTTTCATGTGAACATTATTACATAGGAAAAACTAAAAGGCTTCTAAAAAGAAGAATCTATGAGCACAATTTGGCTATAAAAAACAAAGATCAGTTTAATTCTTTGGCCAAACATTCTTTAACATGTAGAGATTTTAAGAAATTTCAATTTTCAGTTTTGGAAAAAATCAACACTAGTGAATTTGGAGGAGATTTAAACAATGTCTTAGAATGCAAGGAGACATTGTGGCAACTTTTTTTGGGGGCTGATAGGTTGCCTGGCCTCAATGACTATATTAATTTAAAATGTTTTTTGAAATATAGATAGGTGTTTGAGACTATATGCATATGATCCATGTGTGTTTTGTGTGAGTTGTACACGTGTGCACACATACATGTTCATATCACTCTGATTCCCTTCAGAGACATGATATGATTTACATTATTCATATATATATATATATATATATATATATATATATATACATATTTTTTTGTTTCATACATATATTACATTTTATATATATTATATTATACACATTTCGGTGTGTGTACTTGTGTGTACATATCATTATTATTTTTATATTGTCATATATTTTTTATGATATTTACATTTACATATATTTTTTTACATGTGTATTTTATATTTTCATAGTGACTGTTTAGTTCTGTGTGTGTGTGTGTGTGTGTGTGTGTGTGTGTGTGTGTGTGTGTGTGTGTGTGTTTGTGTGCTTGTGTGTGTGTGTAGGGGTACATGTCTATGTGTGTGTGTGTGTGTGTGTGTGTGTGTGTGTGTGTGTGTGTGTGTGTGGGTGCGTGCATGCATGTGATTGTTGTGTCTATGTGGGAGAGGTCTTTGGATATGCATTTCATATGTTCAAGTTGGTTATTATGCTATTCACAAAGCATGAATTTACACTGCACTTTTATGACTGTATTTTTGCATTTATACATTTGTATGTGTATATATGTGTATATACATTCATTTGTATGTATATATATATATATATATATATATATATATATATATATATATATATATATATATATATATATATGTATATTTTTATTTGTTATCATTATGATAATACTTTATTTTTGTAGAAAATCACATTTGTTATTTTTTCAGTTTGATGGTCATGATGTCATTTCATGTTTAGTAAGTCATTTAAGGAACTGGAAATCACTTGAAAATGTTTCTGAGGAAGTTCACATATTAAACAGTGGATGAAAGCGCTAAATTTTTGGCTTCTGGTTTACTTGTTTTTTTTGCCAGCAGTTCTGCAGTTCATTTTTTCATTTTGTTTGGTTGTCAGTAATCTTTAAGTGACATAGTTTGTCTTGCTCTTTTTTCCTCATCGTATTTACCCTATCTCTTCTCTTCTCTTCTCTTCTCTTCTCTTCTCTTCTCTTCTCTTCTCTTCTCTTCTCTTCTCTTCTCTTCTCCTCTCTTCTTTCTTTTCTCTTCTCTTCTGCTCTCTTCTCTTCTCCTCTCTTCTCCTCTCCTCTCTGTTTTCTCTTCTCTTCTTCTCTCTTCTTCTCTTCTCTTCTCCTCTCTTCTCTCTCTTCTCTTCTCTTTTCTTCTCTTCTCTCTTCCTCTCTCTTTTCTTTCTTGTCTTCTCTTTCTTTCTCTTCTCTTCTCTTCTCTTTTCTTCTGCTCTCTTCTCTCTCTTCTCTTCTCTTCTCCTCTCTTCTCTTCTCTTCTTTTCTTTTCTTTTCTTTTCTTCTCTTATATCGTCTCCTCTCCTGTCCTTTCATCTGATCTTCTCTTCACTTTTCTAACATTCTCTTTTTTACTCTTCTTTTCTTTCCTTCTCTCTTTTTCTCCTCCTCTTCTTTTCTCATGTGCTTCCCTTTACTCTTTATTGTAAGTAAGTAAGTAAGTTAAACTTTATTGTCATTCAGAATATATAATAAAAAAGTGCACAGCTGAATGAAATTATGTTTCGTCAAGCTCAAGTATAAACATGAACACAGAAACACAGAAATCATGTATAAACTTAAACACAGAAACAATGTACACATACACAACAGCAGAGTACAGGCCATCTAAAAGTACAGAAGCTTCAACAGCCATGAATGATTCCTGATCTATCACACAGCATTCTGAATCAACATATGATTTTCTTAGATCTTCTGTGATCCATTCATCTCCAAATAATGCCAGAAAGTATTTATTATATTAGTAGATTCTGATTTTAATTAGAATGGTAACTCACATACTTCTAAACTATTCAAATGAAAATCTTACATTTCTAAATCTTACTTTATTATTCATTTCTATCACAAGTGTAACCAATAACTCTTATTTCCTGTTAATCATTCATTCTGCCATTCTTCCAGTGTGTGTGGCTATACCAAAGAGGGTGGCAACAGCCGAGAACAAGGCTATCACTTGCCATGGATTATTAGTTATTTTATAGCATTGAAACATCTTCCCCTTCCTGACCAGAAAACACTGCAGCATCTGCTACATAAATCAATGAATGGTTGCATGATTCTGCACATCTGTGATAATCAGCTAGAAAATATTATAACCATTGGTGATTTCTACCCCGGTTCTAAGTCCCTCTGCATGGAGATACAGTGGTAGACCTTCCTGCAAATGATAGTCCTAAGGTGGGATTCTACAGACCCCCTCCACCAAGCATGTATGAGCCAGTATTGACTAGTAATGCTCGTCTATCCCTGGTTAACATTCTGCTTTGTTAGAGCTTTACTATTAAAACCTGGATCTATGAGGTTTTACTCAGGGCCAACATCACAGCACTGTAAAACTGGCTAGGCTGGCTTGAATTTTTTATTTTTAGATAACTCTATATCATTGTCTTTTTCGAAAAACTCTGCAGTTTCTGATTCCAGTGGATGTTTCACTTGCAGTCAGACTTCATTAAGTTATTAGAAATTACTGAGAACCCCAAATTAAATTGTCACAATTGTCAAGTGCAGAACTAAAAGATGAAGAAATCAAAGGGCTCCTATTGTGTAAAAATTCAAAAGTTTCAGGTATGATGGTACCTTGAAAGAGTGCATCTTCCAAGAACAAATCAATGTTTCTATAAGCGATATTAATCTCATTCGTGGATGCAGTCTGATAACGGGTTTCATCTTGCAACATACTAAAAATTATTAAAAGTTTTGCTAACATAGTCCATCTGTGTGGTGAACATAACCCCCTCACCTTAGTCAGGTTTCATAATTCAAATATTTTTATCTTTAATCAGTGCTTCTAATAAAGAACATTCGTCAATGTTCAGATTGTGGAAGCCTCTGTTTCTTTCTTGGTACAATGAATAGATTTCTCTTTCACAAACCTTTTCAAAAGGGAAGGAAAGTTAATGTTTATGGAGAGAGATGTTATGAAGTTTTTTACCTTTCACTATTTTCAGTGTTCATCTGGAGCCTTTTGGCTTTATAATTTAATTAGAACTAATTGTTTATAATTATCGTGAGGCGATTTTATCTCAATTAAGGTTTCATAGAAGGGATATATATATATATATATATATATATATATATATATATATATATATATATATATATATATATATATATATATATATGTATATATAGATATCTGAATATATATATATATATATATATATATATATATATATGTATGTATATATATATATATATATATATATATATATATATATATATATATATGCACAGTGAACTATCTTTGTTTTATTGTTCTGAAGAAGTCCATGGTGATGAACGAAAGTGCTTAACCTGTTAATAAAATTGAGTTTTCAGTCTTACTTTTCACCGGGATGTTTGTTCTATTAAATGTACTGTTTGGACCTTTTCCCTACAGCCCTTTAATGTGATGATTGCATTTGTGGTTCTCATTTTTTTCATTAAAATCATTTGGTGGTGCACTTTGGTTTGGTTATTAGAAATGATACTGACAAATAGCTGTTTAGTGAAAATGTCTTTAACATTCAATCAGTACTTCATGAATACGTCCTATAAAGACAGCAACATTATTTGTAGATTCATAGTCTTACACTTTATTGTGGAATAAGCTCAAATAATTTTTCTGCTGCTGCTGCAACAGATAACTATACCTTTTCAAACTTAGCTATTTGGTATAACTCAAATATAAGAGAAAAATCAGTGACCATTTAATTTGTGCCACCCAATCAATAAGGAATTCACTACAGAAGCAAGTCAGCTAAAAAATATAAACAGGATTTTGTTTTCTTTATTATGGGTTTTGCTTAAGCATAATTTACAGCAATACTAGATAAAAACTCATGGGTTTTTCTTACAAACATGATGATTCATGAAGGAATACTACCTCAAAAATATACCAATTTTAACCATTAAAGTTATACATTTTTATTTAATTTTCTTGAAATAAGTATTTTTCCATATACTCATTCTTGCTCCCACTGCTCCGTTTCACCCATACAATGATATTAGTTCAAACACTTAGTAAAAAGAAATGTATTTGAAGCTGTGACACCCCACAACTGGCCCTATAATCAAGGAGCCTCAATCCTCACCACTTTCACCAGTGCAGGACGTACACTAGGAGGCTGACAAGTTACACACACACACAGTATTTACAGATGCAGCTCTCTGCATCAAGTGCAATTTCCCTTAAGAGGACAGGGAGACCACAGTCAATCTGGGGCTGGTTTCTCCCTCTTTCTTCAGATCCCCAGTAAGACTGACACTTGCAGAGCTATAGAGTTGAGATCTCAGCTGAGTGAGCAAGCCAAGACCTCTAGCACCCTCTATGTCCAACCATTTCTTCATGTCCCTGCCCAAGTAGCTGACACACACACAGAATCTTTGAGGTTTGATTTATATACACACACACTTGGGAAAGGTTAGCATAGGTTTACTAGCTATGCCCCATTCTGCCCAAACTATAAGGTAGTTTCCCCTGCCATCAGTTACACCTTATCAGCTACTTTAAGGCCTTTAACAAAGGATGCCCAATCGTACTGTGTAATGTTACTGTTAATACAAATGGTAGTTTTACGAAGAGCATGGCTACTAGATGTGGCCTACAGTGCCCCAAAATAAATATGCAACTACTCTCAGAACTTTAATATGTCTCACAAGCATCAGTCACAATGAAAAGTTTAAATATATTTAATAATAAATAATAAAAGAACAAGAAAATACTCAGTATATAATCACAGTTACATCAGAGTTCAAAATCTCAGGAAATATTTAAAACAACATTGCAGGACAGTCTCTAGAAAACTATTGAAATTAAGCTTTGTTATATTCCTGACTGTATCTAAAAGAAATTACTGTACCCTAATAACTTACTTCAGAGAAAGTCAAATGTGTGATGAATGGATCTACTTGTCAGGCCAAAGATAAAATACAGAATTCTCATTCTCTCTCAGAGTGTTCTTAAATTAATATGTCAAATATTACTGCTGGGATAGCTTGCAGAATGAAATCACTTCTTGTCATCTGACTCTATCCCAGGTGAAAACCCTCACTGATGCAGCTAGTAGCATTTAGCATCTACCTGTGAAAATACGTAGACAAGGCTTTTCTTTGATCTAAGGCGGATCCTGGAAGTCATTAAACATTCAACACTTCCAAGACAATACAAAAAAACTTCTCTGGTATAGACATTGGGCCAGATTCAGGAAGACTTACACGGAGTTCAAGAGTAGTGTAAGCCTCCGTGTAAGCCTCCCGATTCAGGAACAGCCCAAATCTCCGTGTAAGAGACAGCTAACACGTCTCTTACACGGACTGGGCGTGGAAATGCTCAATACCTCATTTGCAGCTCAAAGATATGCAAATGAGGTATTTGAGCGATCCACGAAGCAGAAACCAGCCCGTGTAACGGACGTGTTAGCTGCAGAAATGTACTCAGCTGACAACTGAGTACATTTCTGCAAAATTAAAAACAGAGCTATGTCAGCTCCAAATAAAGGGTGCATTTGTTTCATTAAGCATGCCAATGGCAAAATATGTGGCCATTGGCATGAAAAACTGTTGCAAAAGTATGTTATATAACTTTTTTTTTTTCACGGGATTTTGAGGTTTAACTGCAGCGCACACCCGCGCAAATGGGGTGCACTACCTAAAACTAAAAACCAAAGCTTATAAGCCCACAATTGTGGGATTTATGTATTACATGGAATGTCAATGGAGGGACTTGCAGACCAAAAACAATATGGCCTCTGTTTAGTGGTTGTCAAGGGGGGGAATCTCCGTGTAAGACATGTAACTAAGCATTACTAGGCAATCCTATGTAAATGAGGGTTACAATACTGAATCACACTGCCACATAGGTAATGAGCACTTTCTGAGTAGTGTAAGAGTTAGAGAAGGGGGAGGAACAGAGTAAGAGGTAGGTGACATCACGGGGGGGAAGGATAGAAACAAATGTACCAGACTGGAGGGCAATGTAAGGTAACAGATGACAGACAGACATCAGGGAGGGAGGTGTGTCCCAACAGAACACTAGGAAAGTCAAGAATTTGAGGGTATACGCTCTCCCTACACTCAAAGTTTCTTGATATACGTGCATGCGCGCATGTGCGCACGTGTAAGCCAGGTTCAACATGTGGGAGCGTGTTGCAAACCGTCTGCAATGGTTTGCGCGGGCGTGCACGTGTGTATGGCTGTGTGCGCGCGTTTTAACATGAATCAGCTAAGTTCACACCGTGTAAAGATGTGTGCGCGCGTGTAACACTGTGTAGGGATGTGTGCGCGCGTTTAAATGACTGTGAGCGTGCTTAATCTGGTGTGCACATTGCTCCCCTTGAGGAAACAGAGAGGAAACAGGAAACAACTAAAATACATGGAAACTGCCAGAGGATACTGCTGGAGTTAATTGGTGGAAACAATTAGAAGCAGGCAATTACACAGGCAGACTAGAAGCCCAACCCAGCACTTAAAACACTGCAAAGAGCAGTGCAGGCTGTTTCTCACAAGAGATACTGCCAGAAAGTAAGCTATCAGAATTGAAAACTGAAAAAAGCTGAACTCAGAGCAGAAATGCTAGGGGCTGCCATAGCTGTTATAATCAGGCATAGGCGAATTGCTGAGGGTGGTGACAATGCAGATGCTGACAGACAACCCAGAGTGAGGAGAAGGAGAAGAGTATACAGGCCCAGGGTCACCTACCATGGGTTACATGAGCTGGAGATAGTAGAGCGCTACAGAGTGGACAGAGACCTTCTGCAGCAGATTGTTGAGCTGTGCAGGCCACATCTCACACACAGAACCAACAGAGGGAACCCATCCCAGTGGAAACCAAGGTATGTGTTGGCCTAAGAATACTAGCAACAGGTACCTTCCAGAGACCAACTGGTGATATGATGGGGATATCACAGGCATCAGCCTCCAGGGTACTGCACCAGTTCCTGGATGCCATGTCAGCACATGTCAGTGATCATATATATGTCCCTAATGACCGTGAGGTTGTGGCCAGCAATATGCGTCTCTTCCAGCAAATAGCGGGATACCCTGAGGTGCTGGGTGCAATAGACTGCACACACATACGCATCAAAGCACCAGCTGGTGAACGGGGTAGAGTCTACATTAACCACAAGGGATACCCCTCCATCAACTGCCAGGTCGTGTGTGATGCCCAGGGCATAATAATGAATGTGTGAGCTGGCTGCCCTGGGAGCTACCACGATTCCCACATCTGGCATCTGACGCAGCTGTACCAATCATTTGCCAATGGGGACTTCCCACACCGACACCTAGTGGGGGATGCAGGTTATGCACTTGAGCCGTGGCTGATGACACCCATCAGAAATGCACACACACCTGAACAGGAACGCCATAATGAGGCACACGCACAAACACGTAATGTCATAGAGCATGTGTTTGGGCTGCTCAAGTCACAGTTCTGGTGCCTGGACACATCTGGTGGAGCCTTGCAGTACACACGAACTACATGTACCCAAATGATCATGATATGTGCTATGCTACATAATATGATCCTGGGGAAACAGCTGCAGCAGGACCAGCACAGTGCTGGGCCAAACATCCCCCCACCATTGCCAAGGCCACCACAGGCAGAGGGTGACTCGGAGGAGGAACAACCTGACCTTGTCCCTGTAGGCAGAAGGAGGCATGCCCAGTATGCCCTGGCTTTGGCAAAGAGGCAACGCATAGCACATACACTTGGTCAGTAGGAACACTGGGACTGATACCCGCTCTGACTCACTCATATAGTAACAGGGATGCCTAACATGACACAACCTGCTTCCAAGCATGTACAGGGAGTGTAGTATGTGCATCCGACAGAGGCAGCCCTGCAGCACCACCTGAGGCATGAATGCCATGTGTTAAGTAATGTAATATCATGTACCATATGCACACCTGAGGACCCCGACTAACATCCACCCTCACCAATCATAAACCACAAAAACACAAACCCACCTCATGGGTACCACAAGGGATAGGAACCTAGATGTAATGCTACCCAATGCCAGAAGTTTAAACAGCAAGATGCGTGCAGTGTAAATGCACACAGTATAGAGAATGTAGATATCAGTGCTGTAATAGAAAACAGGGTCAAAGCCCACATCAACACCCTGACACTATCAGGTCACACCTCATACAGCGATGTACATGTGCAAAAACATGGAACAAGATACAAAATGAGGGTGACTAGCAATAAATGGCATGCATAACCACACACCCGTGTTGGTACCACAACAAGAAGCAACATGGATTAGCCATGGTCAAACACCAATGGCTAAAACTGACCACTACTATATAGCTTGCTGCAGACCACTGTCCTAATAGCAGGAACTGCCCCAGGCCTATGTTCATAGGTTCATAGGTTCATACTAGGCTATCTGCCCTAGGGCATTTATAAGCCTAGCCCAGAGTTTCGTGGCTTCTGCCACCCCTTCAGTTTGATGGATAATATGCCCATTATTTTGCTGTGCCTCTGTCAAGCAGTGATACTGAGGTTATCCCTGTGGTATACCTGCAATCTCCCATCCATTGGTCAAGATCCCACTTGAACAAAGCCAGTGAGGTGCTCAGCCTCACATGTACCAGGATGTTGTTCCACAACATAGGGACTCTCTGGGTGATGAATCTGTCTCTCCAGCACGTCCTATTAATATCTGTGTTGAGGTTTAGGTCTCCTTCCCTTGTAGTTCTGATGGATGTAGAGGTCTTGAGGTGAAGCATGTTCATTAATTCCGGGTTGGACATGGCCTTGTATGTCAGGCACAGGTCACCTCTGAGCAGACGGTAAGCGACTGAATAGAGCTGGTATTCCTTCAGTCGGGCAGCATAAGAAATATGTTTGAGACCCTTTCTCCTCCTGTTGAGGAATTTGTGGGCCCATCCAATTGCCACAGGTGTTGAGTCCGATACATTCTGAATGGGGCATTGTATTCAATCATTGGTCTGATGAGTGATGACTACAGAGGAACAATGACCTCACTTGATCTAGATGTGAATCCCTGCATGATAAGGTGGGCAATGTAGAAGGTCTTCCTAACTACCCTGGCAATGTGAGTGTCAAACAAAAGGTTACTGTCAACCTGGGTGCCCAGGTCCCTGATAACCTCTTCTGTGCTTAGAGGATTGCCACCTAGATGGGAACTAGTTGTAACCCTGTTCTTCCTGAAGGGTATGGCTATGCATTGTTTAGCGTTTAATGTAAAGCCATGGCTCTGACACCAGTTATCCATGTCTATGAGACCCTTCTGAAGGATGTCTGTGTCAGATGGGTTTCCAACTATGGTTTCCAGTTTGCAGTCATCTTCAAACATTGTCAGCCATAATCCTCCAGTGTTTGCTTGTACTTCTGAAAAGTAGATGCTGAACAATAGTGGGCCCAGGACTGAGCCCTGTGGGACACCACTTGTGACAGATTTGGAGTGTGACATGGCACCAGCAACTCTGACCCTGTGTGTTCTGTCACTTAGCCAGTTTGCAACCCATCTTGTGATGTATGGGTTCACATTTAAGCTGGTGATGTTTTCAATGATACCCAGTGGGGTATTGTGTTGAAAGCCTTTGCCAGGTCAAGGTAGGCTGTGTGGACTGCCTTGCCCTCGTCAATGGCCTTGGTGTCTGTTATGAAAACGTCAACCAAGTTTAAAAAGTATAATCTGCCCTTGACAAAGCCTAACTGGGTTGGATCCAATGTCTGCAGTTCCCCTATGTCTTCATCTATGAGTTCCATTATGATCCTCTCCATAGCTTAGCAGACCATGCTTGTCAAGCTGATGGGATGGTAGTTTCTGTGGTCGGTGGAGGCACCTCCCATGTGAAGTGGGTCCACCATTGCCATATGCCACTCCTTGGGCACATATCCTGAGTTGAGGCTAAGATTAAACAGCTGCCCTAACTGCGGGTTTAATTCCTCAGTGAGTTCATGGAGCACACAACCAGGGACACCATCTGGTCCCATGGATGCTGCGTTTTTTCCCTTGGATAGAGCAGTTCTCACCTGAGCATTTGAGATGTTTGGGGGGCTACAACCCTCTGTTATAGATATCTCTCCAGTTGGGGGGAGGGGTGGGGGGAGAAATCTGCACTGAACCTGTCAGCCAGTATGTTGGCAATGTCTGTAGGTTCAGTGATATTTACATCATTCCGAACCAATTCTGAGCATATCTTGGTGTTTCCTCCCAGGTGTCTAACATAGGTAAAAAAGGCCTCATGATTGTCCCTTGAGTCCTTAGCGGGTTTACTCTCAAAATTCGCCTTAGATGATTTTATGGGGGAACTCAGTGTTTCACTGATAATGAGCAGGGGTGTCTACCCTTCTACGGATATTGCTCTATCCTGTAGTAGCCCCTTCCTTCTGTTGTAGAGCTTGTTTATGGCTGGGGTCCACCAGACTGGATGCTTGCCTCTGGTACAAAGAGTCTGTGTTTTGTTTGGGATTGCCTGATGCATGCAGTCCTAGAGGTGCTGGTAGAAGGCATTTGTAAGTGATACAGTGGCTTGGGGAATGGTGTCCGCTGGCAACAATCCTCCTGTATTAGAAAGCCTACTGAACTGGTTCTCAACAACTCTCCCTCAAGAAACTATATTATTAGGCGACTTTAACATTGATTGGAACACATGTAAATAAACGAATCCATCTACCCATATTAACCTATACGGTTTCCATCAAACCATTAATTCAACAACTAGAACAAATAAAACCAACAATAAAGAAACCATACTAGACTGGATCCTAATAAATAGTCCCCAGCAAAAATACACTACAGGAACCCTACCAGATGACCTTAGTGACCACTCACTAACATACATCATTAGACACAAAAGAAATTTAGCAAAACCTCCTCTTATCCGATTATGTCGTAACAAAAAAGTCTTTGACCCCCCATCAGTTTCAATATGAACTTAACCTAGTCAACTGGTCTCCTTTGCAAACCCTGCCATTAGACAACGCTGTTAACCACTTCAACCACACCTTCCTTACCATTCTTGATCATCATGCCCCCATGCGCTCTATACGCATGAAATCTAGAACTGCAAAATGGCTTACAACAAACACTAAACAACTTATGATTAGTAGAAACAAAGCCTGGACTAAATGGCGTACTACTAAAAACTCACTTGACCACCTTAATTACAAACAAAAAAGAAACCTGACTAAACTAGCCATCCTACACGATAAAAAAAGATTTTTGCATCCAGCTACAAAGTTCCTCCCAATACCAGCCAAAGAAATTCTGGAATACAATAAACTCACTACTATCCCCCCGCAAAGTAGAAACTCCTAGCCCAATAGGCTCCCACCCTGACTCACCCTTAAATACTGCTAATGCCTTTAATAACTTCTTCACCTCAACAATACTCAATCTAGCCAACCAGCAAAGCCCTGACCCTGCTTTACTAGGCACCCCTAACTGCACCCCACCACCATTTCATCTCAAACCTATACCCACATCATATATTCTATACCTACTTCAAAAACTTAAACCTTCCACTCCCTCAGCCGACAAAATCCCAGCAGAATATCTCCAGCTAGGAGCTAAAGCAGTTGCCTACCCAATCTCTATACTAATTAACAGAACCATAAAAGAAAGTACTATACCTTCACTCTGGAAAATCTCCCACATCATCCCACTCTTCAAAGGTGGGGATTCCTTTGAATACTCAAACTACCGCCCAATTGTGCTTCTATCTCCCATTGCAAAAATAATGGAGAAATGCATCCATAAACAACTACTCAATCACCTCCTTCAAAATAATCTCCTAGCAAACTGCCAACATGGATTTCGTCCCTACCATAGTACCACCACAGCCTTACTATCCTTTATCGATTCCATTAATTACAACCGAAACAACAATCTTCTTTCATCAGCCTTCTTTGTAGACCTATCTAAGGCTTTTGACATGGTGAACCACCAACTACTCCTGCATCGCCTAAAATCCCTTTCTCTCGATTGTATTGCACTTAACTGGTTTACTTCCTACCTTCAAAATAGGAAACAAGCAGTGCTATGGAACAACAATCTTTCAGAGCTCCTACCAACCTCCCTAGGTGTTCCTCAGGGCTCCATCCTAGGTCCCCTTTTATTTTCCATCTTTATCAATGACCTACACCATGTCACCCCACTATCTACTTGTATTCAATACGCTGACGATACTACCATCATTTGTTCTGCCTCCAACCAAAATGACTTACACTACCTTACCCAAAAAACTTTTACTACCATAGAGCAATGGTTCTCTAATCACTGCTTACTTCTAAACCCTAAGAAAACTAAACTGCTTCTCTTCCAACCTACACACCAATCCCCCCCTATTAACTTCTCTCTTACATCTAACAATGGCACCCTTATCTACCCAGACCAAACAACCAAACTCCTAGGCATAACTATTGACAACCAACTCAAATTTGACTTTCATATCAACTCAACCATAAAAACAACTAATAGAAAACTAGGTTCACTTTATAGAATCAAATCCTTCCTTACTACAGAAGCAAGAACTACCATAGCCAGAACGCATCTCATCTCTACACTACTTTATGCTTCCCCTATATACACAAACCTATCCAAATATAACATCAATAAACTTACGTCAGCCTATAATAACATTGCCAGATTTGCCACATCCTCCCCATATAAAACACATCACTGCAAAAACCTCCGCCTAGGATGGCTAGAGCTACCTCACCTAATTCTATACTATCAGCTCTCTATAGCCCAGAAAGCCCTTCACCACCCTGGCAATACTCCTATGCTCTCCACCCTTATCAAGCCCTATAACAACCTAAAAAACCTTCGCTCATCTAGCAAAATACTAATTCAAACCTCTCAATCTAGGAATACTGCAGGAGAATCTATGTTCTCCAACTCAATTGGTAAAATATGGAACCTACTTCCTCCCAACCTGACATCCCAAACCTCCGTCTCAATATTTAAAACTAAACTAAAACACTACCTAGCCAACCACTGGCTATGCTCCTGTGACTACCCAAGCTGATCATCCTGTCCGCCATCTCCCATGCACACATCTTTCTTTCTTCCAGCTTTATGCTTTTAGTATTTCCTATACTACTAAGATAAGCCCTCACTTATCTAGCAACTTTTCCCTAATCTACTTTATATTGCCTACTTGTAACATCCTATTATAATCTATATTATTCTATCCATTCTAATACTCAAATAAAAGCATTATCCCTTTAACCTTCCTCTTATTGTCATTCAAATGTCCTAAGTATTGTGCATGCTTGCATATCCTTTACACTGTGTACTTTTTCTCCATGCCTATTCTTATATTGTGTATTATACTGTCTGTCGTGGGTTGAATATGTGTATGTATTTGACAATATACTGTTAATTATCATGTAGTAGATAGCGGAGCTTTTCTCCTCGAGCCTCCACTGAAAATGGACATGTATCCAGTTGGACTAGCCCGGTTAACAAATGTAAAATAAAAATAAAAATAAAAAATTGTGGGCCTTGAAAGAGACCACACCAGTCATTAGAAGTTTGAAGTCGGCTTCTGACAAGGTCCTCACTTTGGTCTTCCCTATCTGGGGTGGGGGTGGGATGTGGACTTCCACTGAGATTAGTTTATGATCTGATCTCACCAATGATGGGTATACTTCTGGTGTTGAACATTGTGACCCCATGTTTGTGATGATGAGATCTAGTATGATGTCTCCTCTCATGGGGATGGTGACTAGTTGTTCCATGGCATTTGAGTGTATGAACTCTAGGAACCTGTGGGCTACAGTGTTGGGGCTGGAGTAGTGATCCCAGTCTATATTTGGATAGTTGGAATCACCCAGTATGATGGTGTTTGGAGATACATGTATCCCCGCCAGTGTTTTCAGGAAAGCTGTGTGAGGTACCTGAGTTTGAGAGGGTGGCCTGTAACATGCTACAAACTGCAGAGCAGTTTTGCCTATGGTTAATTGCACCTGGATGGTCTCTAATGCATTGTGTGTTGCCACCAACCTTGAGGTGAGGGTGTCCTTGATGAATATGGACACCCACCCTCCTTTCTTGGTGTTGTCCGGATTGTGGGGCTGGAACGCATGATACGAGGTAACACCCGATAGTGCCAGGGTGCTGTCAGAAGCCATGAACCAGGTTTCAGTCACAGCACAGACATCAATGTTCTCCATACTGTGAAGGGCGTTGAGTGTGTGCAGCTTGAGGTTGAGACTTCTGGCATTGAGCAGCATTACCCTTAGTGTTCTTCCTTTACAGTGTTCTAGGATGGTAGGTGTACAATCTGATCCTTGCATAAAAAAGGCACAATGGGGGTGGCGTGAGCCTTAGCCAAAATCCGGAAGCCCAGGGGTGACAGGTGCAAGCCGTCCCTTGTGAATCAGTGTGGCCTGTCCAGCATGTCATCCCAGACAGACAGACATTGGACCCCCTTTGAATGACACCATAGTTTAAGACAATTATTACAGCTGATCATCTTGTCTCTGTTTATGTGGCATCATACTTGGTGAAGGTAGGATACTGCTCAAGGTCAGGGTCATACCTGCCTGGCCTACATAATCAGAGAGATCCTCTATGTCTCTTTTCATGTAGTCCAGGGAGGTACATCTCAGGTCGTTCACGCAAGCATGGATAATGACTGAGTCATACTTGTACTTGCAGTTGAGTGACCTGAGTGCTTGCATTATGTGGTGTATTCCAGTGCCCGATAGGCAGCTTACTGTGACCTCCTCCTTACTCAATCAGGTGAGCAGGACATCAGTGTGTCTGACTATGGAGTCACCTATGACAAGTGTGTCTGGCATTGGGTCTGGCCTTAAGGGCTGTGACTGTTTGGCACACTGACTCTGTGGTCTATGTGTTGCATGTGCTGTGCCCTGTGGAGGCAGTTGTGTGGGTGTCTGCTGTGGTGGCCTCTGCTGTTCTGGTAGATTTCTGATCAGAGCCTCCGAGTATGTCTCTGTGTGTCTATGTGTATGATTTGAAGTTGTGATAGTGCTATGTGAGACTGGGTTT
This sequence comes from Protopterus annectens, assembly GCF_019279795.1. Lineage (NCBI taxonomy): Eukaryota > Metazoa > Chordata > Ceratodontiformes > Protopteridae > Protopterus > Protopterus annectens. Next base: position 510,550,289 of record NC_056741.1, on the reverse strand, counting down.
GTGGTGTGTGTGGTTACCTTATCCTTCTGTCTGGTCTTGCCAGTCCTATGTTGAGAGAGCTCAGCCTCCACTTCGGCTATATAGTTGCATCTCTCGCATGTATTTGTGTTTTATGGGAGAAGGAGAGGGTTGTCAGTGTACATGAGGCAATTGCAACATTGCCTTGATATTCCCAGGTTCACCAGCTGAGTAGGAGAGGACACTAGCAACTGATCCCTTGACATGCTAGAAGGAATAGACAAAACAATATTGGAATACAGGAAGATAACAAGCCCCCCAAACTACATTATATTGCTTGACTGACAATACCTACACATACACCATAGTTTCATAGTTTCATAGTTTACTACTAGGCTATCTGCCTTACTGCATTTATAAGCCTAGCCATAGTGATGTGGCTATTGCCACCCCTCATAGTGGTAATAAGTGTACAGAATAGATTCCAAATATTGTGCCTCTGACTTAGTAGTGACACATTATGACCCCCTTACGTAATTGAATAACGTGACTGTGCCTCTGTCTAGTCTGTGCTTCTGTCTCACATGCAGCTGTCCAGATGTCTCTTGAAGAGAGTCAGTGAGGGACTCTGTCTAACATGAACTGGGATACTCTGCTAGGGTGTGAGATGCCTCTGAGTTATGACTCTGTCCCTCCAGCATGTCCTAATACATGTATGTGCTGAGGTTCAAAACCTTAGCTCCCATGGTTCTGGTGTATTTGGATTGCTTGCAGTGGAGCATGTCTACCAAATCCTGATTGGACATGGTCTTGTATGTCAGGCATAGGTCACCTGTACGTATGCGGTATGACACTGAATAAAGCTGGATATCAGTTATTCTGGAAGCATACGACATGTGTTGTAGACCCCCTGATCTTCATGGTAAAGTAATTGTGGGGTCTCTCCAGCTGCTGCAAGTGCTGGGTGGGGTACATACCAAATGGGGCTTTGTAGTCAAGCATGGACCTGATAAGGGAGAAGTATAGTGGTACAATGACCTCCTTTGATCTGGATGGAAAACCCTCCATGATAAGGTGGGCAAGATAGAAGGTCTTTCTAACCACTTTGGCAACATGGGTGTCAAATGAGATGTCACTATCTACATGTGTCCCCAGCTGTCTGATTTGTTTTCTGTGCTCATTGGGTTGCTGTCTATGTATAGATCTGTGGGTACTTTGTTCCTCCCAAAGGGGATGACTACACATCAGTTGCATTCAGTTTCAGGCCATGAGTCCAGCACCAGCTATCTGTCTTTGTGACGGCATTCTGTAGGATGTATGTGCTGGCTGATGTATTCACTATGGTGCCTAGGTTGCAGTCATCTGTAAACTTTGTCAGCCACAACCCTCCTATGTTTGCTTTCACATCTGAAAAGTAAATACCAAATAAGAGGGTTCCCAGGGCACATCCTTGTGAGACACCACTTGTGACTGGCTTTGAATCTGACAAGGCACCTGCAATGTTGACCTTATGGGTTCTGTTTCTGAGCCATTTTGCAACCTATCCTGTGACATATGGTGTTATATTTCAGCTGTTGAGCTTGTCTACGATGCCTGAATGGGGTATTGTGTCAAAGGCCTTAGCCAAGTGCAGGTAGGCTGTGTGGACTGCGTAGCCCTCATCAATGGCCCTACTGACAGTTTCAAAGTAGTCAACTAGGTGCAAAAGGCAGGATCTGCCCTGTACAAAGCTGAACTGGGTGGGATCAAGGGTCCGTAGGTCACCAATGTCTCTGTGTGAGAGCTCCATAATGACTCTTCCCATAGCTTTGCAGACAAGGCTGGTTAAGCTTGTGTGGTGGTAGTTGCCAGGGTCTGTGGAGGCATCTCCTTTGTGGAGTGGGACCACTGTTGCCGTACGCCAGTGTTCAGGTACATATCCTGTAGCAAGGCTAAGGTTAAATAGCATCTGTATATACAGGTTTAGCTCCATCTGCAGTTCACATAGCATGCAACTGGGGATACCATCAGGTCCTATTGATGCTGTGTACTTGTTTTTGCTGAGTGCGGCTCTCACATGGACATCCAAGATGACGGTGAGGTTACATACAGCTGTGATAACTATCGTCTTTTGGGGGTGAGGGAGGGGGTACATTGCACTGAACCTGTCTGCCAGGAAGTTGCCAATATCTGTCAGGTCACTGGAATATATATTGTTGTGTACCAACTCTGAGCATATCTGAGGGTTCCCACCCAGGTGTCAGACATAACTGAAGAAAGCAGTGTGGTTACCTTTATTGTCTGTGGTGATTTATGTCCCCAAGTTGACCTTGGGTGTCTTTATGAGAGAATGTAGCTTTCTACTAGTGCTGATCACAGCTGCCTTCCCTTCTGGAGATGTATCCCTGTCTTGCATTAGTATCCTTCATCTGTTATACAGTTTGTTTATGGCTGGGGCCCACCAGACAGGCCACTTTCCCTTGGTGGAGAGGGTCTCGTTTTCATTTGTGGTTGCATGGTCCATGCGTACTCGGAGATGTCCGTAGAAAGTGTCTGTGCAGGAGTCACCATTGTGTGTTGTGGTTTCCACTGGCCCAGTGGGCTTAACGGATACCATCTCAGTCCGAAGAAATGTGAAGTCAGCTTCAGAAATGTTTGTCACTATACCCCTGGTATCATACTAGCACTGACACAGGTGTAGACAATTCCCCAGAATCCATCAAACAAAATGGACATGCAAAATGTAACACTTCCACAAGAGGGGTAAGCATAGTGGATGTGATAATCAGAAATATGTGTACTGGATGTCAAGATGAGAAGTGTATCCCTCACTGGTAAGACCAGACCATGGAGTAATCACACTGTAGTTACACATCCCGACCCCAGTCTCTGGCCAGATTACCACAGTGAAACACATGTATAAAGCATAGCTTGCACCCCTACAAACCAATGTTGAATCCATGAAAAGTCCTGTGCAAGTCCAGAATATGGGACACACTGCAGAACATGTTATACAAGCATGCCATGAACACAGCCAACAGTGCTTGGAGTCTGCAATCACAAACAACAAGACACAATGCCAGACACCCAGGCATCTGGCATGCTGGACTCCAGCAATTACTAAACCATTGAAGAGAATGAGGAAGCTACCACATGATACATCAAACGTAACAAGTGATGTAATCAGTGATCACTAGCATGGCAATAAAATGTGTCCACACATACAATCCACTCAGGCCAGGCAAAACAAGTAGAATCTGTGAATCCAGTGGCAGTGTGACACCTGTCCCAAGTACACACACAACAACAACTCACCCCAATAAATACAAATGTATGTGATAGACGCAACCAGGTAGCCAAACTGGAGCCTGAGCACACCCAAATCAGTACTGTCAAAACTAGTCAGGAGGACAAGGTAACCACATACACCACAAACCCAGTCCCACATACACCTACAACAACTGTAAACCAAACACATAAACACAGAAACATTCCCAGAGGCCCTACTTACAAACACACAACACTAACACAAGCCTCCAAAGCAGACACCCAATAACACAACCTCCAGACATAGCACATGTAACACATAGTACACAAAGCTGGTGTGCCAAACAGTCACAGGGCAGAAGGAGAAACAACATGCCTGATACAGTAGTAATAGGTGACTCCATAGTGAGACATGCTGCTGTCCCAGGGAAGGCTTGCACCTGTTACCCATGAGCGTCTAGATATTGCCTAAGGCGTTTGCAACCACAAGAGGCCCTTTTATAGGCAAGGCCAATTAGACCAACCCACCACCATAGAAAACAAAACTGGAAAGAAACAGAAGGGTAATGCTGATCAATGCCAGATGTGTAAACCCCAATATGCATGCTCCTGAGGCACTCCCCAGTATGGAGAACATTGATGTCTGTCCAGTGATAGAAACCTGCTGCAAGCCTCATGACAGCACACCAGCACTACCAGGTAATACCACATATCATGTGTTATGGCCACAAAACCTGTAACAAAACATAAAAGGAGGGTGAGTATCCATATTCAGCACAGACAGCCATCCGTCAAGTTAACTGACAATGCTAATGTCATAGCAGTCCACCCATGTGCAACTAACTGTAGGGAAGACTGCTGTACAGTCTGTAGCATGCTACAGACCACGCTCTCACACACAGGAACCCCACCCCACTGTCCTGCAGACAGTGGACAGTATGTATGAATGTACCACCAAATACAAAACAAGGTACACACAACATACCACATAGGTGGTAAACCATTATGTGTGGAAGGAGTAATCAGGGACCTAGTGACACAAGTGGACACTCACCTGTTATGTGACAGTCACATCGCCAATTTGTCTAGGCAGACTGTCTATATTGGATACTGTATCATGAAAGGATCCACATCTACGTCAACGAAGGTCATTGTGCCCCTATACTGTTCCCCTATCAGACCATATTGTAATACAATGCCTCATGTGTGCTGTACATTACCTGGCACTTGCAGCTGTTAGAAAGACCTCAAAGGTACCTCAGCAAGAGTCAAAAAGTGTCTCCAATATATCTCATATGCTGCCTGGCTGTAGACACCACAGCTGAATGCAGTCACATACTGCCCACACAGAGGCATTGTATGTCTGTTGTACAAGTCCATGTACAACACAGAAGTAATGGACATGCTCCACCCCAGAAAACTCAAAGCCATTGGAGCTGTGGGAGTTAGAGATGTCAACCTTAACACATGATCAAATAGGATGTGCTGGAGGGACAGATACCTAACCCTGAGTCTCTCCACACCCTGGAACAGAATACCACTACATGTTTGGCAGAGCCCCTCACTGACACCCTTCAACAGGAAGTTAGCAAATTGGATGGATAATTGTGGATGTACACTGGGGGTCTGTACTGTGTCATGTCCAGACAGAGGCACAGCTAAGTAACTCCAAAATGACCATAATATTCACATAGCAAGGGGTGGCAAAAGCCACACACACTGTGACTAGGCTTACAAATGCCCTAGGGTGGATAGCCTAGTATGAACCTATGAACCTATTATGATACAGATTGTACAGGGCACTAGAGATAACCCCAAGGCTGCTGCAACTGATGGTAGTAAGCGTGTTGTGGATTCCTGGATATGCTCTGGATCACACAGATATTACAAACAACATACCAGACACACACAGGTATCGCCAACATACATCCTGACAGGTGCAGTGCAAACCCCCCCCCATAATGGCAAATATCTTTCCCAGCAGACTGCCGCCTCCCTGACATTATGTCACCCTTACCACAGGATACGTACCCAAAGAGCAGTGTACAACAACAGTGGGTGTTCTCAAGAAAGGTGTCTCCTGAATGGATACTAAAAACAACCACCACAGAATCCTGAGAAGTTTGGTCTGCACAGCTATGGAAAGGATCAGCATGTACCGCAGACATAATGATATTGGGGATCTATTGACACCCGACCCTACCCAGTGTGGGTTTACGAAGTGCAGACCCCGCCCCTAAACATGTGTGACTCAGTTGAAACAGTACTTGAGGTCAGTGATGAGGGCAATGTGGTCCACACAGTGTAGCTGGACCTTGCAAAGCCTTCCGTACAATACCCTACGTGTTCCATATAGATATGCTCACCAGCTTATATATACACCCCAATGTCACTAGAGGGGTTGCAAACCAGACCAACAACAGAACTGACATGGTCAGACATGCAGCAGCCATGTCAGACTACAAACCACATATAACAGGTATCCCACAAAGCTTGGTCCTGGGACCTTCACCATCTGGTGTATATGCCCCATAGGTATAGGCCAACATGTAAGGACTGTGCCGGAACATGTTTGTAGAGGACAACAAGCCGCCTGACATATCTGACACTACAGCTGAGACAAGTATCATACAAAGGGCCACATAGAAACAGACAACTGGTGCCATAGCCATGTCAGCATGTTAAATGGTGAAAACTGTATAGTCAGCCTCTGTGGATATCCAGTAAGTGACCACCAATTACCACATAGGCGTTGACCCATTACATACCTAACATGTAATGCCAGAACGGGGGACACAAGGTGATATATATCCTGCATTGGACAAACATGTGGCTGTAGTGTTAACAGAAACAATCCATATACCAACCTAATCATGAGGGTTATGACATCTAGCTAAGGGGAGGTCATTGTGGTTCTGCAGTTATCTTTCATCAGCATTAGAAATTACCACAACAGCGCCTGTGGGGTGTACCTCAGCAGACACATTCAGCAACTGTAAAGTCCACAACAGTACCTCACCAGGAGTATCAAAGAGCTGGAACACATGTAATGTGTCGCCTGATTAAACAGAGTGCAGCTCCACACACTGCCATGCTGGCCACCCAGACGCAAGCTGTGCCTGATGTAGAAAGCCATGTCCAAGCTGGCATCAATGCACATGCTGCACCTTGTACAATGTGAATGACAGGGAGCTATGCACATGAGGGACCTGAACCCCAGCACTGACATACATAGGACAAGCTGTACTGCATTATCCATAACACAGAAGCCACCCCCATGCATGAGTAAACTACCAGTACAGGTTATCCATAGAGTCACTCATTGATTCTCCTCAACAGGGATCCTAATGAGTGGATGGGAGATGGTAGGTATACCCTGGGTATCAATGTTCTGTCACAGGTAGACAGAGGCACAGTATACGAAACAAGACATATGTCATGGCAAACTGCACTTACAATGTGTTGACGGACAAACACACTCTCCGACTAGCATTAGAAATGGCCTAGGGCACATCGGTAGTGTTTGCCAATGTACACCCATGTTGTGGAATACACTACTGATGTTGGATGAGGCTGTTGTAAGTAGTTCACATCTGAACATAATGCAACATGGTCAGATAGGTTCATAGGTTCATAGGTTTATACTAGGCTATCTGCCCTAAGGCAGTTATAAGCCTAGCCCAGAGTCTGGTGGCATACGCCACCCCTTATATGGAAACAGTACTGTGACCATTAGTTTGACGTGCCTCTCTCCATCAGTGACACAGTGACAATCACCGGGGTAAACCTATGATCTCCCATCCACAGGTCAGGATACCTCTTGAACAGAGCCAGCAAGGTGCTCTGACTCACATGGACCGGGATTGTATTCCACAGCATAGGGAGTCTCCGAGTGATAAGTCCATCCCTCCAACATGTCCAATGTACATTCCTGCTAAGGTGTAAGTCACTTGCACTAGTGGTTCAGGTGGATCTGACGATTTTGAGGTGGAGCATGTCCATTAATTCCTGGTTGGACATGCTTGCATGTCAGGCACATGTCACCTCTAAGCAGACAGTATGTGACTGAATAGAGCTGGAGTGTCTTCAATCTGGCAGCATATGACAGATGTTGGAGTCCCTTCATCCTTTTGTTGGGGGACATTCAGGGTCTCTCCAATTGCTGCAGATGTTGGGTGAGATACATCCAGAATAGGGCAGTGTACTCGATCACCGGTCCGATAAGTGAAGAGTACAGGGGAACAATGACCCACTAGATCTGGATGTGGATCCCTTCCTGATCAGGTGGGCAATGTAGAAGGTCCTTCTAGCCACTTTAGCAATGTGAGTGTCAGAAGAATGGCGACTGTCAACCTGGGTCCCCAGGTCCATGATAACCTCCTCTGTGCTTAGAGGATTTCCACCTATATGGTAGCTTGGGGTTACCTTGCTTTCCCCGAAGGGTATGACTACACATGTTTTTCAATTTGACTTCAGGCCATGGCTCTGGCACCAGCTATCAGTGTCCATGAGTCCCTTCTGAAGGATATCCGTGTCTGATGCACTGTCCACTATGGCGCCCAGTGTGCAGTCATCTGCAAACTTTGTCAGCCAAAGTCCTCCCATGTTGGCCTGTACTTCTGAGAAGTAGATAACAAACAATAGGGGGCCAAGGACTGAGCCCTGTGTGACACCACTTGTGACTGGCCTGGAGTCTGACATAGTGCCAGCAACTCTAACCCTGTGGGTCCTGTCCTTAAGCCAGTTTGCAACCCATCTTGTGACATATGGGTGTACATTTCAGTTGGTAGGGTTTTCTACAATACCTGAGTGGGGTATTGTGTCGAATGTGTTTGCAAGGCAAGATTCCCTCATCAATGGCCTTAGTTACTGTTTTGAAGATGTCAACCAAGTACAGAAGGCATGACCTGCCCTTGACCAAGCCAAACTGGGACGGGTACAATGTCTGCATGTCCCCTATATCTTCGTTTATGAGCTCCATTATGATCCTCTCCATAGCTTTGCAGACTAGACTTGTTAAGCTTATGGGGCAGTAATTACCAGGGTCCGTAGAGGCACTGCCTTTGTGCAGATGTGCACAACTGGACCCTAAACATGCTGTTGTGCACAGTATGGAAATGTAAATCAGTGATAGGACTAAAGCCCAGGATACTGTCCACCACAGTGAAAGTACTGAACCACTACACCATACAGTACTACAGTGTTAGGTCAGTATGAATGGATGTTGACAATTGTATGCAAAGTATCCCATGCAAAACCTGCAGGCACAGTATAATCCCTGTTGTGCTCACAGAAAGCATCTGGACAGTAACTACACAACATGACACAGAACACACAACCTTAAACAGGAGATATTTGTTGGAGTTCACACTCATCCACAACTGTGATGGGCTGCAGAGTTCAACATATGGAAAGCTCACACTGGGCATGCTCACACACTTTGATAAATGAGACATCTTTCACACAACATGCCATGGGAAGGCTGAACTGGGCATGCTCACACACTTAGTTCAAATGTTCCTCTTAACAACTGTGAAAACACACCACAGGATGCACATTCCCCATTCTAAACACTGAAGATGTCAGCACCCTATAAGTAGATCAAGAGAATTGCAATCTCCTAGTAATCTGAATAGTGCACTCTGCTAATGCGTCCGACTCTAGTGTCATAACATAGTTAGGTAGAGGTTTGAATCCAGCGAGTAGCAAGTGTGTGTGAATGGGGGCAAGTGTGTGTGTAAGTGTGTATGAAAGGAGCATCCCTTTTGGCAACTGTGAAAACACACCACAGGAAGCTCATTCCACTTTCTAAACACTGATGATGTCAGCACCCTATAAGTAGATCAAGAGAAATAAAATCTCCCAGTAATGCGAATAGCGCGCTCCGCTAATGCGTCCGTCTCTAGTGTCATAACATAGTTAGGTGGGAGTTTGAATCCAGCAAGTGTGTGCAAATGGGGGTAAGTGTTTATGAAAGGAACATTTTGGCAACTGTGGAAACACATTACAGGATGCACATAACCCTTTCTAAACGAGACCATAATTATTTATGGCTTCCGATTCCAGACATGTCACGTGTGTTCTGCTCACACAGACTGCCCATGTGTGTGGGTTGTTTCTCACAATAATGCATGACATCGATTAAAGCAGTTCTGGCAATGCACACATGATGTATGTGTGTACCAAGTACACATATGTACCTGTGACCTTCAATAGTTACCATGTGTGATGCCTGCCTCATGTGAATACATGGTGTTTGCACAGGGTAACATTATGTCTGTGGTCTTCTGTGCAGGTGCTGCATGTGGGATGTGTATATACAGTGTGAGATGTAGATGCTATCAGCCTAGTAGTGAGGGATACACACCTGGTCTGGGGCATATAGTCTACATGTTGCTGATGAACAGGTGCTGCATGTTTCCACCTGTTGTGGGAGTGGTAAGGTGTTGTTCCATAGCAATGCAGTGATCACATGCTAATAACCGTTCAGCTAGGGTGTTGTAGCTACAGTAATTCATTAGCATTCAGTAATATGTCAGCATTCCTGGTGAGGGCCTGATGCCAACCAAGGTCAGGGTTCTACCAGCCTGTGTCACTTGCTCAGTGAGCCTTTCCATGTTCCCTATCATGTATCCCAGTGAGGGACATCACACATCAGCTGTACTGGCATGGACAATGACTGTGCCATATGTGTCCATGCATCCGACTGACCTGTATGCTTGTGTTATGTGGTGGACCATAGTGCCCCATGAGCATATAACTGTGACCTTCACCTTGTCCAGCCTGGTGAGCATGACCTCAGTGTACCGGACAATAAAAGTACCTAACACACCCGCAGCAGTAGTGCTGTATAGCTGTACAGACTCTGCTCATTTGGCACACAGGATTTGTGTGCTATGTGTTATGTGTGCTGTGTTCAGGCCTAACATATGCCTGTGTGCCAGCTGCACAGGTGTCTGTCACACAGGCAGGATGCTATCCTTAGGCTCCACGAATGGCCCTGTGTGTTTCCGTGCTTGTATTGCTGTCAGTGTAGGTCCACATCAGACTGGTATTGCAGTCACTGTAGTATTCCATGCCACCTGACAGGTTATGCTGGTACTGGGTTCAGAGTGCTATGTCCACAATTTGGCCATGTGTTTCCATCTCATACATGTGTTGTACATCCATGGGTAGGGGTTAGGGTTGACTGTGTACATGTGGCAGCTGTGACATTACTACATGACTCACATATTCGACAACTGTACCATAGAGGTGACTGACAACTGACCTTTGCACATGCTACCATAGTATTGGGATTGCATTGGTGATTCACAGCACATAGGGCCAATGGTGAACAAGATACATAGGTCCATAGGTTCATACTAGGCTATCTGCCCTAGGGCATTTATACACCTAGCCAGAATGTGTGTGGCTTTCACCAAGCATTCTAAATCTATCTTGCTATGCCCATTTCCAAGGTTAGTATACTGTGCCTCTGTCTAACACTGACACATAAGTGATACCCAGGGTAAACCTACAATGTCACATCCAGCCACTAATATCCCTCTTGCAGATAGTCACTGAGTGACTCTGCCTAACCTCTATTTGGATAATATTCCAGAGTGAAGGGAGCCTCTGAGTTATGAATGTGTCCCTCCAGCATGTCCTATGTATATCACTCCTGAGGTTCACGTCTTTCCAGCGTGTAGCCTGATGGGATCTGGATATTCTGAGGTGCAGCATGGCCATTAGGTCAGGGTGTGACATGGCTTCATATGTCAGGCACAGATTGCCTATGAAGAGTCAGTATGCCACTGAGTAGAGCTGCTGTTTCTTTAACCAGTCAGTATGTGGCATCTGTTTGAGCCCTTTGATCCTCTTGTTGAGGTACTTTTGTGGTCTTTCCAGTTGCTGCAGGTGTCTGGTAAGGTGCATGCCAACAGGGGCATTGTAGTCAATTATGGGCATGATGAGGGATGATTAAAGAGGCACAATGTCCTCTCCTGATCTACATGTGAATCCCTTCATGACGATGTGGCCCATAAAATGTTCTCCTAACCACTGTGGCCATGTTGTTATCAAATGAGGGAATGCTATCAACCTGTATACCCCAAGGTCCATAATGCCATCGTCTGCACTTAATGGATTAACACATATGTGGTACTTTGTGGTCACTTTGTTTTTGACACAGGGGGTGACTATACACGTTTTGGAATTCAGCTTGAGGCCATGGCTGTGGCACAAGTTGTGTGCTTCCAAGGACCCTTTTGGAGGATGTGTGTGTTAGCTGCAGAGTTGATTATGGCGTCTGGTCTGCAGTCATCTGCGACTTGCTCAGCCACAGTACTTCCATGTTTGCCTGTACCTCTGATACATATATACTGAACAAGACAGATCCCAGGGATGAGCCTTGTGGGACACCACTTGTAACTGGTTTGGAGGCTGACATGGCTCCAGCAATTCTACCATGTGTGTTCTGCCCTTGAGCCACTGTGCAATATCTGTAGTGACATAGGGGTTAATATGTACACTGGTGAGCTTCCCTAGAATGCACAAGTGGGGTATTGTATCATAGGCTTATGCAAGGTCCAGGTAGGCTGTGTGGACCACCTTCCCCTTGACAGTGGTCTTGGTGACTGTTTCAAGGAATTCAACCATGTTTGGAAGGCAGGATCTGCCATTAACAAAGCCAAACTGTGTATGATGACGTGTCAGTAGCTCACCAATATCTACATTTATGAGGTCCCTGATGATCCTTGACATAGCTTTGCAGACCGAGCTATTCAGACGTATGTGGCGAATAGTGTCCAGGATCTGTTAAAGCACCACCTGCATGTAGAGGGACCACTGTTGCTGTATGCCACTCTTTGGCCACATATCGTGTAGTAAGGCTGGGATTGAACAGTAGTGTTATGTCTGGGTGTAGCTCTTCATGGGGTTAATGTAGGACACAGCCTGGGATACTGTCTGGTCCCATTGATGCAGTGTTTATTGCTTTGGAGAGGGCAGCTCTTACCTGAGCATCTGAGATGTCAGGGGGGGCAGCACTCTGCTGGGGGTAATATTGGCCCATTTGGTGTGGAGGGGGGGAGAAGGTAGCAGTGAACCTGTCCACTGGGATGATGGCAATGTCTGTGTGTTTGGTATTCCGTGTGACATCTTGGACTACCTCTGAACATATCTGGGTATTACCACCCAGGTTCCTAACGTAACTACAGAAAGCCTTGTGATTATCCTCAGTGTCTTGTGGAATCTTCTCTGGAAGATGGCCTGAGACAATCTTATGTGTGCCTGTAGTCGTCTTCTAATAGTCATCAGTGATGCCTTCACATTTTGGGGGTTTGTTGTATCATGTAGTAGCTTCATCCTTCTATTGTATAGTTTGTTTATGGCTGGTGTCCAGCACACAGGACGTCTGCCTTTGGAGGATTGGGTCTTGCTTCCATATGTGGTTGCATGATCCATGCATTCCTGAATGTGTCCATAGAATGCCTTTCTACATGTATCTGCAGTCTGGTCCATATTGTCAGCAGGCCTGGGGGCTTTGAAGGTTTCCACATCATTTCTGAGGAGTGTGAACATGCTTGATATGAGCTGTTGACTGGTGTCCCACCCTCCAGACTGAGCAAGGTGAGGGTCACATTTAGCTACCTGTCGAGTGATAGAATGTGCCACATAACACAAGCACACAGGTCACTCCACAGCAAGTACAAGTATGAGGCAGTCATTGTCCATGCTGGTGTGAACAACCTGAGACGTACCTCCCTGGACCACATGGAATGGGACACAGAGGAGCTCTTACAGCACCCTCTCAAACTCAGGACTCCCACACAGCCTTCATGCTGACACAGGACAGTATGGATTTCTCTGCAAACACCATCATACTGGGTGACGTCGGCTACCCAAACATAGACTGTGAACATTACTCAAGCCACAATACCCAAGCTCTACGGTTCCCATAGTTCAGACACTCTTTAGCTATGGAACAGGTAGTCAACTTTCCCACAAGAGGGGCAGATATACTAGACCTGGTCATCACAAACATGAGTACAAAATGCTCACCACGTAGTATATCCCTCATTGTTGCAATCGAACCATATACTAATCACACTGGGGTACTGGATCCCCCACATATGCAAACCTCGAACACACCGATGTGTGTGTGGGAAATGCCCCTATTAGCAACTGTGACCATACACTACAGGATGCGGATTCCCCTTTTGAAACACTGATGATGACAGCACTCTATAACTATAGTACCTGACTTAACGTTCTCCAGTAATTCGTATAGCGCGCTCTGCTAATGCATCTTTCTCCAGTGTCATAATGTGGTTAGGTAGGGGTTTGAATCCTGCAAAGGGAATGTATGTGTGTTAGTATGAGTGGGTTTTGTGTGTGTGCATAATGCTGTGGAGGAAAAGTGCCTTTTGCCAACTGGGAGAACACACTACAGGGTGCACATCCCTCTTCCTAAACACAGATGATGTCAGCACCCTCTAAGTACAGCATTAGAAAAGATTGCTCCCACTAATGCAAATAGCACACTCTGCTAATGTGTCTGCCTCTAGTGTCATAACACAGCTAGGTAGGGGTTTGAATCTTGCAAATGGAAAGTATGTGTTTTACTGTTGGTGTGTGTGCACAATGGTGGGGGTGGGATGTGGCTTTTGCCAAATGGGGCTATGCACTGCAGGGTGCACATTTCCCTTAACAAACAGTGATGTTGACAGCACCCTATACAAACAGAACAACAAAAGAGAAGGTGTTGGTACCAATGACGCATGTAAGGTAACACTTCAAGTAATGTCCACAAAACGAAGTAGGATAAGCGAACACTCCTTTTACTCTATCCAAACAACATGGCAACAGACAACTGCCAGTACTCAGTATAGTGCTACATGCTACTGTAACACACAGATGTACCAGAATATACCTAGATAGTGTTTTGAAGCCTGAATGTGGCAAGTGTGTGGATGTGGGATGTTTCTGTGTGTGCATTTCCGTATGGAAAACATGTTTGATGTGGCAATCAGGGTACCACAGTACCTGATGCACATTACACTTTTAAAGTAATGAGGTTGCCTGCACCCTGTGAGTACAGGTAGAGAGGAGGAAACTGGTAGTAATCCACATAGTGCCCTTTCAAATGTGTACCTGTCATGTATTGACAGCTACTCATGTAGGGTAATAAATAATGGGAATGGCAGGTGATTGTGTGCATGTGTGGGGGTAGCAGGGTGTGTGTAAATGCATGTGTGATGGAACAGATACATATAGCTGAATCTACATAACAGCACATGGTGCACATTCCCATAGTCAATGGTAGCATGTGATGGTGTGCAGCTGGTACACTTTGGTAAGTAGTATGGGTGCAGATAACAATTCAGGACATTCATACAGTCAGTGCAGCAGGAATGCTGGGATATACACACAATCATAGTGGAACAGTGAACAGTTACCAACATGTTACTACTTATACACATCTATGTAGTCACCCTGTGCATCAGCAATGTGTTTACCTTTACCTGCACTGATGTTGTAGTATGCAGGAGGTGGCACAGTGTCATCATATGCACAGGGTGTGGGTTAGGTATGCCCAAGCCAGCCACTGGTAACACCAATTGACATGTGTGTGTATGTGTGTTTGTGAGGGGCAGCAGTACAGGGTGGACCGGTGTTGGTGCAGTGTGTGTGTATATGTTTGCCCTAGGTGGTAAATTTCTGCTTGTGTGTAAGCACGCACACAGTCCCACATAATGGCTGCCATGTACAGGGTTTTGTGGACAGCCACAGACTGCACCTGTCAGGTCATCCAGATCAGTGTCTGTGGGCATGGACACAGTACCTGTGGCTGGCAGGGGTGCTACGGACCGTATCCGGTACCAACCCAGACTGGGAACTGTCATCGGAAGCGGGGGGGTTTTGACTGGACACAGTTCCCTGTTGGGACTGTCCAGAGCCACATGCACATGGTCTCCTGGGGCGTCCTGATGACAGCACAGACCCAGCATTGCTGGGGCTGGTGCTGGCAACTTGAGGTGTGTGAGTGGGCCTGTTGTCGCCTGCGGCCACTGCCAGCTGGTGCTGTTGCTGGCATACGGCCACGTTGACGTCGCAAATGCACACCATCGCCCTGGCCCATGGACATCTTGAGTAGCATCTTACCCTCACCAAGAATGATGCCACAATATCAAGGCAGGATGATCCCTTCCAACAATTGACTGAGGTACTGGTGTCATTCACAGGTGAGCCAATGCCTGCCATCATGGGGTGATATTCTGTACAAGCTATGATCCTTTGCTAGGGACAGCTTGCACATGTCGCCCCTGGCCTTTTGGAGTTTGGCAGTGGCTCTTGCTACACCCATAGTGCCTTTATTAGGCAAGGCTCATAGGGCAAACCCACATCCATTCATATCACACAGGATGAGGAACTAAGAGTGATGCTACTCACCACCAGAGGTCTAGACCTCAGGATACACACACTCAAAACTCTACTTAGCATTATGGACATCGATATCTGTGCAGTAACAGGAACCAGTTTCAGGTTTACCAGGAGCACACCAGCAGTAACAAGTTATACGTGTTACCATTCTTGTCGGCCCCAACACTTGGACCAGACAACAAGGGAGGGGGAGTATCGATATTCATCGCAGATTCCCACACCTCCACATTGGTGGCAAAGAACCACATAGGTGTTAAGCCATTGAGTACAGAAGATGTAATTGGGGACCTGGGGAACACACTTGATAGCAATCTGTCATTTGTCAACCACATGGCCAACATGGATTGAAAGACATGTTATATAGCCCAGGTAATCATGAAGGGATTCACATGTACGACAGGGGAGGTCATTGTGCCTCTTTACTCATCCATCATCAGGCCTATGATTGAGTACAATGCACCATTTGGGATGTACCTAACCAGACACCTACAGCAACTGATAAAGCACAACAGTACCTCATCAAGTGGATCAAAGGGCTCAAACAGATGCCATATGCTGCCCAGTTAAAGGAATTCCAGCTTGACTCAGTGGCATACTGCCTGTTCAGAGGCAATCTGTGCCTGCCATATACAGCCATGTCCAACCCAGACATGATGAACATGCTGCACCTCAGGAAATCAAAATGCCATACAGCCACATGCTCAGGAGACCTGAAACTCAGCACTGACATGAATAGGACATGATGGAGGGGCATATTCCTAACCCAGAGGCTCACTTCACTCTGTAATGAACTCACACTACAGGTTAGGCAGAGTCCCTCATTGACTCTCTTCCATAGGGATCTGGATGAGTGGATAGAGATCATAGTTGTACCCCAGGTATCACTTCTATGTCACTGTTAGACAGAGGCACAGTATACTAACCTCGGAGAAAGGGCATAGCAGCATATATTTTAATTGGGTGGCGAGAGACAAACACATTCTACTAGGCTTACCAATGCCCTAGGGCAAATAGCCTAGTATGAACCTATGCACCTATGTGTACTGCTATAGTACTTCTGCCATATGTTGCATGTGTGTGTGTTGTGGGGGATGCACAGGTAATGGCCAGATATTTCTGCACAGGCAACACGTCTGAAACACTCTGGGTGTTCATCCCTACATACTATATGTGTGTTGCCATCCAACCCTGTGATGTGGACACACATTACTCAGCCTGGATATACATATCCCAACAACACCACAAGCACAGTACACTAACTTGCTGTGTATGCATGTAATTACACAGTTATTCACTGGTTGGGACTGTGATGCTATCCATGCAGCCCACTGGGCCAGTGTAAGCCACAACACACACTGCTGGCCCCTTTGCAAAAGCTTACCACAGACATCCCACATAGTGCATGTACTGTGCACACACATATCTAACCAAGACCATATGCACACCACTTATTTAACCTGTCCAGTAGACTACAGATACAGGCACATTGTATAACAATAGCAGGAGGCTACTGCAGCACAGGGCAGATTCACATGAAGGCAAGGCATCTGTGGTCAGCAGTGTTAAGATGCTTCACATTCACTAAATGCACAGATATTGGCAACATTGTTGCAGACAGTTTAGGTGCAGGTACCCCCCCCCATTCTCCTACACAAGTGGAATTAGTTATCACAGATGACTGTAACCTCCCTATCCTCTCACATGTCCAGGTGAGGGCCACCCTCAACATTGCAGGACACATAGCATCACTGTTACAAAATGATATCCCTGGATGTGTGCTACATTCACCCTGGAGGGCATGGCACCACATTACAGACTGATATCAATCCCTGGCCATACTACAGGATATGTACCTGAACATTGCCATACATACACAGTGGTCCCACACCAATGAGGAGGAACCTCTACTGACCCTGGGAACTACTGCATCATATGCACAACTGGCCTTGTGTTCTAAGCTATGGAAGTTTTAAGTATGGGCAACATGTACAGCAATATTACATTTATATATATTTCAGGACTATGTACACACAACCTATCTCATGGACATACCTATAGATAGTGAAGTATGATACATTTGGAGGTGTCACAGTATACACAGGATTAAGCTGCTACTTTGCATTACCTGTGTTTGTGGCAGCTGTTGCTGTGCCAGTGGTGCTGCTTGCTGCTTGCTGTTTGCTGCTGCTGCTGCTGCTGCTGGTTTTGCTGCTGGCTGTCCTTATATTTGTTTTATTTCTGTCTCTGTCTCTCTCTCTCTTTCTCTGTAGGTTTTGTGCAATGAATGTATTGCATGAGTGGAGTGTGGGTACTCGATGCTTTTGTAGGTATCTGCATAGGTCCATGTGATGGCCTCTGCACCAATTGTAAGGCAGCATTTGCTAATTGCATGCAGCCAGGTGTGTGCTGATTGCATGTCTCACTGTGATTTCAGGACACTGCTATAAAAGGGTATGAGAGAGGCGTTGCCCTTTCAGATTGTAGGCGTGGACCATGCTGGTATGCTGTTGACAGTGTTCTGTGAGTGTGAAGGTTAGTACATCTCCCATGCTTCATGCTGTGTTGTAGATTCAGGTTGCTGCATTTCTCTTGCCTGTTCCCTGTAGTGAGTGTGTATGCATACTGACACCTACAACACCTACAACTATATGTCATATGTATTGCTATATATATATATATATATATATATATATATATATATATATATATATATATATATATATATATATATCTGTGTACATATACATACTTTCATATATGTACATTAGCTGACATTATTGGGTACAAGCTAACAATTAGCAGGGCTGTTTCTGTTAACACTACACTAGTATGGGAATCCAGTAATTGGGACAGTAAAAGTCTGCCTGACATGCTTTGGGTAGTAGACATACTATATTGCCTTTATCTTCATTCCTACTATTACATGTTCCACTTATTTAGCACTATATTCCTGTATGAGAGTCATGGCTTACTGGTAGGTCATACAGACTAGTGTTACAATGGTCTTGTGGTAGGGCCTACTAGTATGCTTATATTTTGCATTTGACTTGAGTATAGGGCCTATCAATCACAGTGCTGAGGCCACCTTTAAGCAGTTAGAAGGGTTAGTAGGTCTCACAGGGGTCAGGCTGTGTTGCAGATTGTGGTTGCTGCATTTATGTTCACTGTTTCCTGTAGTGAGTGTGTATGGATACTGACACCTATGACTATATTTCATATGTATTAATATATATTTATATATATATATATGTCTGTGTACATATACATACCTTCATATATGTACATGACCTTACTTTATTGTGTACAAGCTAACAAGTAGCAGGGCTGTTTCTGTTAACACTGAACTAGTATGTGAATCCAGTAATTTGGCCATTAAAACTCTACCTGACATGCTTTGGATAGTACACCTCCTATATTGCCTTTATATTGATTCCTACTATTACATGTTATATTTATTTTAGCACTGTGTTCTTGTATGGCAGTCATGGCTTAGTGGTAGGTCATACAGACTAATGGTACCAAGGTCCTGGGTTCGAGACTGGCAGTGGGAATTTATTTTTCTTTCCAAACTTTCAAAATGAGTACAGGACCTGTCAATCAAAGTGCCATAAAGGCACTTTTAAGCACTTAAAACCAGGTCTGCGCTCGTTTGCGCGGAGCTCACGCATGCGCACTGGTGGTGAGCTCCGCTAACACCACAAGACACCAGCGCTATTTTCTTTGAAAGAAAGAAAATGGGGTGACAGGAAAGTTAAGAAAACGGGGTCACAAAGAGGGTAAGACAGTAGGGAAACAAGCGTGGGATTTGCAGGAAGGATGTAGGTAAGGCCCATAGATGCCCATGTCTTTCGCAGCAACAGCTGTGTATTTCTATGTATTTTGGTGAGACATTTGAAACCTTCCACCCCTGAGAGAGGTGTCAGGACAACATTAATATTTGTTGTAGAGCCAATTGTAATTAACAGTTTAAATGTCCAGCGGACATGTGTGCAACATGGACAGCTATGTATGGGGCGTAATTTTTTTGTGGGACAGAGTGCCCTTTTTTTTTTTTTCAGGTGAGAGTGGTATGTCAGGTGAAGGAAGTCGGTATAGCTGGGGAGGTAGGTTGGGTAGGTTAACAGACAAGACAGACAAGACGCATACAGGGGCGGTGTATGACACAAGTGGGGGGGTTACACAATTGATGGGGACGGAGGTTGGGATATCCAAGATGCATGAGCCCACAGATGGCAACAGTGGAACTGATATCCCCACCCATAGGCAGTTGCCACTGTTCCTTCACAGCCCAGGATGGGGCTGTGCTGGGGCTGTAGGCAGGGCTACGGGCATGCCCGTAAGCTGTGCCACCTGAGCCTCGAGCTGGCGTAGGGGCCCAAGAACAGAGTCTTGGATCTCCCTTCGCACCACAGACCGGACACCTTGGAGGGTGAGTGGACGTACTCCTCCGGCCACGCTTGCAGAGGGGGGACGGGCCCCATCCCCTGCAGCGCTTCCACCCGAAGGTGGCACAGGGCCACCGGAGGAGGGTCCGGCCTGGGCACTAGTGCCAGGTGCAGTCGCCAGCTGAGGTGGGAGAGGTGGGTCCGCTGGGACCCGCCTTCCCAAACGTTCTAGGTTTGTGAGTAGTTATGTTAGTTTGGGTTAGTGGCATTTTATTCCATTCAAATTAGTTGTAACAGCATGCATTGGTATTCCCATTAAACAAACACCCAGATATTCACACCATTGCACAATGGGCATATCAATATCACATGCATTATTTGAACAGGGATACACATTCAAACAACATGCAGGGTTGATTGATGGCAACAGGCCATCAGGTTTGCAGGTATGAACAGGGCACATGCACAAACAGACATGCATATATTTTTAAACGGACAAATGTCCATGGTTAATGAAATGTTCACATACCAATATTTAGTGGGTGTTTACAATTGCAATTATAGGATGGGGTGGAGAAAGAAAATGATGACACATTCATAACTTACACATTGATATACATTTGTAATAGGTACACAATTAACTTGAGTCTGATTTTTAAAATGATTTTTATTTGGCTGTCATGCTAGACCTGTTACAAATACATCACTATCCTACTTATTTTGAATTTGATCAGATACATCATCCTGCTACACTTTGATGACAGGACAGGGGACAACTATGGCTGTTTAGTCTGTCAGATAATCATTCATTCTATCTGCAAATTGTTTACTGTTATCACCATATACAGATTTTGGCCTAGACATTCCAGATTCAGACACACTGAAATCAGTTTGGGATGTTAATTTGTACTTCCCACATGCATTTAGTTCTGTAGAAACACACTGAGGCTTATATATTCAGGGGTTATTACTACTTTATTTATTCATACATGACCCTTTCTGTCACTCTCACACATCCTGTAACTTCACAGTTCAGGTTGGTACTTCTAGGCTTTGTTCACATATTAGACCTGTGGTGATTCAAACACTTTCCAACAGCCTCACTTCTGTCATGATTCAGCATTTCAACAGGGGATAAATCTCACATGTGACTACCTCAGATTCTGAAGCTGTACTCTGGAGACTACTGCAGGTTATACTATATTTAATTAATGGTGGGACATCTGTATTACAGCACTATTTATTTCTATCAATTATATTTCCAGTTACACTTGCATACTGATGAACTTGTTGCAGCCATACCTGCAGACTTTCAATTCTTGCTTGCACATTATATTACTTTTAATCAATACACTGCAGTGTTCTGATACATGCTACACTATAATATTTATTTACAAGTACTAGGTGGGGTTACTAACCTGCATGGTGGCGCAGCCGCGCCAGCCTACGGTCATGCGTCTCGCGGTTCGCAGAGCGGACACCTGCAGCTGTAATACAAAGGAAGTAATATTGGACTACACATCTCCATGGTATCAGCTAGTTGAAATCCTTACATACATGAGTAAAATGTAACTTACTCAGTAGTGGGGCGTTGGGCATATCCCGGGCCTCCTGGATCCATTGGGTCAACTGGTCTTGCTTACGCCACTTCAGGTCCGCATGGTGGTGACGGACCTGCTCACCAGTGCGTGGAATGCCAGTAGCACTGGTCAGATCATGAGCCAACCGGTCCCATGCCTCCACCCTATATGCTCCCCATGAGACCTGGCCCTGCATGAGTTGGGCCTCATGACGGTGGACTAGGAGCCAGACCATGTATCTGGACTCCTCAGCGCCCCAACGCTGTGCTCGAAAGCAACATCCCTCACCTACTCCACTCATGCTGACTGCAGGTCTGTTCTACAATCGGTTATGCTGTGTATTCCCGCCTATGGGGCTTATATATACCGCTTTTCCCGAACATTTCTGTGATTGGCCGTTTTGGAATTGTATCTACTTCACTGAAAATGCTTTATCATGCTCTATTCTGGATTTTATCCCATATATGTGCTAATTCTGCATTTCTAGGTATTGCTGTCATGGCTTAGTGGTTTAGTACCTTGACTCTAGTGCATGGTATCCTGGGTTCGAATCTGACCACTGATTTTTAATTTTCATGACAGAAATGAGTTGAGGACCTGTCAATCAAACATGCCATAAGCACTTTTAAGCACTTAAAAGCAGGTCTGCGCTTTTGCTGGAGCTAACGCGCACTGACAGTTAGCTTGTGGGAGCGGCGCACAAACGGTGTGCGCTGGGATAAACCTTAATTGGCTAGTGACACACATGTTAAGCTAAGCACAGCTAGTTGCAAACAGTTTCAGCCTGTTAAACCGCTGCTTAGCAACGGGCATGCAGTTTGCAGCTTTTTAAACACTACTCAGCTACAGGCACTCTGTCTCACAGCAGCTTAGCTATCAGTACATTTCTAATTATTTTTATTATTGTGTTACTTCAAAATATATGCTCCATTTCATTCCATTTTACAAAAGGGTATACTTTTACATTTGTACAATACTGTCAGGGGCCTTTTTAGTGCTTATTTACAAAAAAAAAAGGTTGTTGTGTGGGCTCGAACCCTGCCTGTCTACTCTTAAGCTGGCAACTCTACCGCTAAGCTATTTCTTCTTGGCTTACTTTGCATATTTAGTTCTCATATCCTTCTCCACTGCTTGCTAACTGCAATTGCGCTAGTAGCACACCCGCGCACACGAGCGCACACAGTAGCACACATTTACGGGGTTTAAAAAAATATAACAGGTTTTAATTTCATTTTATAACATCTGTTCACTTTATACACTGATGGTCTGTGGGGGCATGTGTTGTGTAGTGTATTTATTCACATTTACATGGCCTCTCTCGTGGCTGTTTACTTTCAGCCATTCTAGACTTCCGGGGGCGTGTCCGCTTGCAGGGCTTAGCCTACAGACATGCCCCCTACTGTCTTTCACGGACTGTGTAAGAGTTACAGTGGGATTCAGCATGCCTCATGCACCTCATGCATATGCATGACATGCTGACATCACACCGTTTAACTGCAGCCTCCGTGTAAGAGTTATAACTCTTACACGGAGGCTTCGTGAATCTGGCCCATTATGTCTCCTGCTGCACTGAAACTGCAAGATAACATTTTTTATTGCATGGCCATAAAGTAATTTAATTTCAGCTATTTTTCTGAAGTTAACCTCCTGTGTCCCAGTTTCCATTGTTAAAATATATACTTATAAAACAGTTATAATAGTTAAGGTACATTTCTGTTGTAATCCAGTAGAGTACACTGTGGTTACATCTTTAAACAGCATTTTGTAAAATACCTCTTTAGCACATATGTCTGTGCAAACCATCTTATATGACACACAGTTCTAATACATTTGTAACACAAGCATACGAATCATGTTGATATTCACAAATGACATGTAATCATTTACAAAATTCCAGGTAGCTGGGTTGGCAGTATCTCCTTTTGTGACATCCCCTGCCCCTGAAGACTCAAGCTAGTTTTTCAAGTGACTCTTGAGAAATGTTGCTTGAGAGGATTGAGCCTATCTGGGAATACCTTACCACATTCCCTCTCTTGAGATTCCAGTTATCTTGGCATTGCTGACCCCAGTACAGAGCTGCACTATCCTGTCATATGCCTGCCATCCTAGGCTCCCCATAGTAATTTGGGATTTTGCTGGGTGGCTCCCTGTAGCTGTAGAACACATCAGACTCCTCCTGCCTTCTACTGCCAATACTTAGCAACAGGGCCTTCCTTTCATGGTAAGGTTTCGTCATGTTCACATGGTTCATGTGTTCATGGGTGTGTACTAGGCTAATGGCACTGTAGCATTTACAAGCCTAGCACATAGGATTACTCTGACATCATACCACCTGACCTTAGTTCCCAGTGTCACTGTCAAGTAGAGCCACTGGAGTGATCCCAGGGTGAATTTTCCATTTCACATCCATTCATCAAGATTTCTCTTGAAGAGGGCTAGTGAGGAGCTCTGCTTGACATGTATGGGAAGTCTATTCCATAGCATGGGCAGTGTCTGGGTTATGAACCTGTCCCTCCAGCTTGTTCTGTTGATTGTGGTAATGAGGTTGAGATCTCTGGAGCATGTGGTACAGAGATTGGGATTTCTTTAGATGTAGCATTTCTGACAAAGCTGGGTCAGACATGGCTTTGTAAGTCAAGCAGAGATTGCCTCTAAGTAGGGATATGAGACACAGTATAGTTGGAGAATTTTGAGTCTGTCCATATAGGACAAGTGTTTAAGGTCTAAGATCCTCTTTGTGAGGTATTTTTGTGGCCTCTCCAGTTGTTGTAGGTGTCTAGAGAGGTACATGCCAAATGGGGCATTGTACTCAATGATTGGCCTAATGAGGGAAGAGTAGAGGGAGACAATGACCTCTTTCTTCCTGGATGCAAAACCCTTACTAATGAGATGTGCCACAAAGAAGGGCTTTCTGACCACAGTGGCAATATGGTGGTCAAAAGAGAGGTTGCTGTCAACCTGTGTTCCCAGATCTCTTATGACACCTTTTGTGTTCAGTGGACTGCCAGCAATGTGGTAATTCATGGGAACCAGGTTTTTGCCAAAGGGGATGACGACACATTTTTTGGCATTGAGCTTGAGGGCATGGTTCTCACTCCAGTCATTAGTCTCAGCGAGGCCTTTCTGCAGGATGTCAACATCACTTGGGGAGTTAATTATGGCTCCCAACCTGCAATCACCTGCAAACTTTGTCAGCCAGAGTCCCTTCGTGTTGGCCTGGACTTCAGAGAAGTAGATACTAAACAGGAGAGAACCCAGGACCAAACCCTGTTGGACTCCACTCGTGACTGGTCAACAGTCTGACTTGGAGTCAGCTACTTTCACACTGTGGGTTCTCTCTGTGAGCCAGTTTACAACCCACCTAGTGATATAGGGGTTGATGCCTAGCTTAGTGAGTTTTTCTATTATTCCTGAGTGGGAAATGGTGTCAAAGGCCTTGGCCAGATCAAGGTAGGCTGTATGAACCACCTTGCCTTCATCCACAGCTCTGGTGACTGACTCAAAGAAATCGAATAGGTTGAGCAGGCATGCTCTACCCTTCACAAAACCAAACTGTGTGGGATCCAGAGTTTGGAGGTTCCCTATATCTTTGTTTATTAAGTCCATGATGATGAGTTCCATAGCTTTGCATATCAGACTTTTCAGACTAATGGGGCAATAATTCCCAGGGTCTGTAGTCGCTCGTCCTTTGCAGAGAGAGATGACTGTAGCAGTGCACCATTCAGTAGGGACAAAGCCTGAGGTAAGGCTGTGATTGAACAGTGGACACAGGTGAGGTGCCAGTTCACTCTGTAGTTCATGTAGAATACAGCCAGGGATATTGTCAGGTTCCTTGGAAGTTGTATTCTTGGCCTTGGAAAGTGTTGTTTTAACCTGTGCAGCAGTAGTAGTACTGGGAGCCTGGCAATCTACTGATATTATGATTGGTTCTTTTGGTGGAGGAGAGAAGGGTAAAGTTGGAACTGAATCTGTCGGCCAGTATATTGGCACTATCTGTTGGCTCGGCATAGGAGGTGCCATTGTGCAATAGCTCTGTAAATCTTGGTATTGCCGTGTTGATTCTTTACATAACTAGAGAAGACCTTGTGGTTGTCTTTACTGTCTGCTGTAAGTGTGTTTTCATAGCTAGCTTTAGAGGATTTGATGAGGAATCTCAACTTTTTGTTGAGGCTGAGAAGGGAGTTTTTCCAGTCTTGGGACTTCACCTTATTTCTCATAAGTTTCCTCCTTCTGTTGTAGAGTTTGTTTATGGCAGTGGACCACCAGATTGGCTTCCTTTTTTGGAGGAGAGCCACTTGGTTCTATGGGGTATGGTGAGATCCATGCATTTGTGTATGTGTTCGTACAGGGCATTAGTGTATGGTTTAGCAGTCATGCAACTGTTCTCCAATTGCATGGGTGCCATGAAGTTAGCGATCTCTGTTTTTAGTAGCCCAAAGTTATCATTGGAGAAGTTTTTCATGGTGGTTACCTTTGCAGGGGGTGGGGGTTGAGAGGGATGTGGATTTCCAAGGTGATGAGTTTGTGGTCGGATCTAACCAGGGAGGAGTTGACTATTGGTACAGAGTAACGGTCACCCATGTTAGTAATTACCATGTCAGGGAAGTTGCTTCCTCTAGTGGGGGTAAGAATGAACTGGTCCAGGGCATTGGAATTAATGAATTCCAGGAAACATTGGGTAAGTGTATTGGTACATGAGTAGCTTTCCCAGTTAATGGAGGAGTAGTTGAAGTTGCCCAGTATGAGAGTGTTAGGTTGGACCCCAACATTCTCCAGGCTGCTTAGGAACATGGAGTGTAAGTCTTAGGTAATAGTTGGGGACCTATAGCAGGCTACAACCTGAATTGCTGTCTTACCCAGTATTATCTGCATCTGAAGTATCTCCGATGTGTCATGTTGGGCTTCCAGTCTGGAGGTGTGTACATCCTTTATGAATATGGAAACACCACTGCCTTTGGAGCTTCGGTCCAAGTTCTGGAGCCAAAAGGTATGGAATGAGTTATAGTCTGGTAGTGCAGGGGTGCTAATTGCTGCCTTGAATCACATCTCTGTTGCAGCATAAATGTCAATGTTTTCCATTTTAAGGAGTGCTTCGAGCGAGTGCATTTTGAGATTTAGAATTCTAGTGTTGAGCAGCATGACCCTCAGATTGAATTTGTTTGTAGCTGTTATGGTGATAATTTGGTCTTTGGAACATCACCTAAAAAAGGCACTATAGGGTTGGCAAGAGCTTGGCTAGTATCCTGAAGCCTAGGGGTAACAGATGCAGGCCATCTCTGGCAAAGCATCTATGTCTGTCAACCATGTCATCCCAGGCAGAGAGATACTGGATCCCCTTAAAATGACAGCCAGTTATTGAAATCAATCATTTTCTGCTTGTACTTTGGTATGATTCTGTTAGGAGGCTGCTCAGGGCTAGGGTCATACCCATCTGGGCTACATAATCTGAGAGCTCATCCATGTCTCTTTTCGTGTAGTCCAGGGCGGTATGTCTTGGGTCATTCACACTATTATGCACATTGACAGATTCATATTTGTACCTGTTGTTGAGTGACCTGAGTGTGTGTGTTATGTGATGGATCCTGGCACCTGACAGGCAGCTGACTGTTACTTTCTCCTTATTCAGCCTAGTGAGTGGGACATCAGTGTGCCTCACTATCAAGTCACCTATGACTAGTGTGTTGGGCATGCTGTTTTGTCTTAGGGGCTTTTGGTTGACATTGTTTAGGGTAGGTAGTTATGTGTCTCATGATAGTTGTGTGTGTGTAGTGGTGGAGTGCATTTCTGTCTTGGTGGTCTCTGCTGTTTGTGTAGATTTTTATTGAGAGCCTCCATGAGGGTGGGTGTGTGGTTTGTGTTTTTATGTGAAGGCAGTGCTGGTTTGTGTTCTGGAGGGCTATGTGTTCCATGTGTTGCGGTGCAAGTGTCGACCTTCTCCTCTTGATCTATTATTCCGGTCTTGGCTGCAGAGTGCATGGCTTCCAATTTGGATGTATAAGTGCATATCTCGCAAGTCTGAGTGCTGGGAGGTAAGACGAGAGAGTTGTCAGTGTACATGAGGCAGTTGCTACATTGCCTCAGGATGGCCAAGCTCACCAGGCTAATAGGAGAAATTTGTAGCCCTGCTTCCTGCCTAGTAGTTTTATCATGTAGTTAACATTGCTGACCTTCCTTACCACTTTGAAGGGTCCTTCCCAAGCTACTTGCAGTTTGTTGTGTCTGACAGAAATGAGAATCATAACCAGCTGCCCTACAGCATACTCTCTAGCTGCAGCGCTCCTGTCATATCAGACCTTTTTCTGCTGTTGGGCTTCTGCCAGGTTCTCTTGGTCCAAGCCCATGGGTTCATTGAACCTTGTCCTGAGATTTAGGACATATGCCATGACAGACTCTTGTGGGATTCACACTCACCCTCCCACTCATTGCAAATCTAATCCAGATGTCCCCTCACTCTATGCCCATACAGTAACTCAAAGGGTGAAAAACATGTGGATTGGGTGGCAATTCTATGGTAGCAAACAAACAACAGTGAATTTATTTGTCCTTAATTGAACTGGTCCACTCCTCTTGAACTGGTCTAACCCTGTCTTAGTGTTTTGTCTTGAGTGTCAACCAGAACCTTAGGATAGGGATGGTTTAGTTTAGATGGTTCTGGTCACTAGAGTGCTTAGGGACAGAAAGGGCCGCGTCTCTGAGCCAGTCAAAATGGTCATCTCTCCCATTGTATTTCTCAGGGAAACCATTGCACTACTGAAAATCTCTAAAAAAATTTTGCCACCTTTTGTGCCCCAGTGGAGGATAGGCCCTCTAAGTAGGGTATCTGCATAGTAACTGGTGCAGCCACAGATATACTTTTCCCCTGTGGAACTTCAGGATACATAGAGGCCCCACAACATCCATACTACCCTCTTCTTGAAACTCCTAATGATTAATCAAGGCCAGGCAAAGGCATCAAAGGAGCTTGACCCTGCCCTGCCTTGCCTACCTTTGCCTACCTTTTCACTGTTCACTTGTCCTGCAGTACCCCTGGAAATCACAGGCCAACAGGCCAAAAAGTTCTGCATAATATATGTCTCTGCTGCTTCTTTATCACGACCTGCTGCAAAGGGAATGTCATGGGCTATGGCTAAAAGAGCCAGATTGTAGGCTCTGGGCACTACCAATTGCTGTATTCTCTCACCCTCTAGCCCTCCCTCATGGGTCTACTCTCTATACATTAACCCTTTGTCTCAGTATACAGATTCCCCCTTCGCTTGAGAATCATGTGTCTCCTTGGCTACCTCCTTCAAGCCTTGTATTGTAGGGTCCAAGAGCCGAACCTGTCTCAACTCTCTCTTTGTAAGCCTTCCCAGTCCCCCTTCCACAGGAAGTCTGATATTTTCTGACAGCAGTGCCTCACTGTCTGCCTGGGTACTATTACTCACCTCTGCCCTTACAGTCACTCTGTCCAAGGGAACATCAGTAGCCACAAGCAGCTGTGACTCACCTTCAATCTCACTGCTACAGGGTAGCTCCCTCCTTGAAGTAGCCATCACACCAGTTCTGTCTTCAAGCTGCTGTCTGTCTGGGTCCCCCACAGACTACCAGATCCACATGCTTGTCTCCAAGCCTGACTGTGTGTAACTGCATGCACATAAGGTACTGTATTATCAACATGATTCCCTATGAGGACATCTGATATCCTCAAACACACCTACTTGCTTGCTTCCTTTTCCACCCTCCTAGTCAAGGTGAACCCTAGCCAAAGGTATTTGGAATGGCGTCACTCCTAAACCTCTGACTGGAGTAGACTGCCCAAGCAAGTAGTGCTCTTCTTTAACCATTGCTGTCTTCACGATGGTTAGGTCAGAGGCTGTGTCTCTCTTAGCAGTGACCTATTACCCTTCTATTAAGAGAGGATATAACCTTTTGTGGTAGTTTGGTACTCTTGTTGTCTCCAGACAACTTACTGCTGGAATTCTGTCATTACCACTTATTGGTTCTCCCACCTTTTATTCCCCATCTTGTTTCCGAGGACATCTATATGCTACATGCCCCCACTGGCTGCATTTAAAAATTTAAGCCTTGGTCCTGGCTGTGTACCTGAACTAGTGGTTTGCCCTTCTACTTGTGGACTCTACTGGGATGGTCTATGCTGCCCACCATGGGTTTCCTTAGGCCCATGAGCAGCACTGGGTATCCATTTCCTGTGTAGTGATGCCCTGCTTGCTAGGTATAGGTCTCCCTTTTTCCCCAACTCATCTGCTGTGTTGCATTCTCTATCCACTAACCAGATTCTCATGTCCTCAGGCAAAGTGCTAAGGGCTTGTTCCATCACCAAAATTCTGCCAGCCCTTTAAAAGTAGTGACCTGACTCCCACTCACCCATCAATGAAAATAAGTCCTTAACTCAGTGATATGCACACACACACTTTCATCTGCATTGCGTCTATGCTCACAAAACTTTTTCTATAAGCTTCAGGTGTTAACTTAAAACACTCTAACTGTATTATAAGTTAAAGTTCCCTATTAGAAGACCAAAGATGCATTCTTTTGAATGCATCTTGGGCGAACTCAACAGCCTGAAATGGCAAAATATCGAAGCGGCTTTTAAGAGAATTCTTTCCCTGGGAAAGAATTTGCTTGGCCGCTTTGTTACTTTGCCATTTTAGGCACTGTAGTGCAGTTTCGGAGTTGGTATATTTAAATAGGAGGGGGTGTGTTTTTTGTTGTTGTTGTTGTTGGAGCAATGATTTTATTCCCTAGGAAAAAAAATCACTTTTCTGACAGTTCAAAATTGTAAGCTTTCACTTACATAGGGTCGATTAATCACCGTTCACTTTTTAAAGAACTCGGTGATCTAATAAGACCCTAATTTAAGCATCAGGATCAGGCAATTCAGAAATAGCAGTTACAGCTTTTCCATGGAGTAAGGGCATCAGGAACTGTACCCAAAGCCCTTGGTCAATATTATACTGTTTACATACCCTTTCAAACATACTGTCAAAATTATCACCCTCTGTAAATTATGGAGGAAATTTACTGACCTGTGTTGCTTCTGGGGTTTATATATTCCCTTCTCCATTACCTCCATGACCCTGGTGAAGAGTCAGGATCTCCGTTTTGTGTTCCCTCTGCCTTTCATTGTCCTCAGCTTCCAGACATCTCTGTATCTCTGCTGATTTTATTTCCAAATGTTTGGCCTTCAGTTTAAGTCTCCTTAATTCCAGACCAATTTCTAAGCCCTTTGTGGAAAGGTTGAACTGTCCATTTTTTGAGAGTTGTCCATCCTCGAAGCCAGTCTGGTTGTCCTCCTGATTGATGGTTTGGGATGCAGCTGTGAATAAAGCTGCAATTATTTCTGCTTTAGTCAGGTTGGTATGCCCCAGTCCTTTGGCTTGGCACATCTCACCCAACTGGCTCCTTGCCATCTTGCCATACTACCCATGCTGACATCCTTGCCTGCTCTCCCTGACTAACTAAACTATAAAAAAAAAAAAAAAATGAAACTCTGAATGTTCATTGTGTGGCTGATTGAGAGTACAAACACCACAGGAATTCAATATCCACACCACTAAATCCTGATATGTGGATATCCCACCACTGTCAACCAATACATGTGACACCCCACCACTGGTCCTGTAATCAAGGAGCCCCAATCCCCACCACTAGCACCAGTGGGGGACAAACAATGGGAGGATAATAGGTTACACACACACTATTTCCAGATGTAACTCTCTGTATCAAGTGCAATTTCCCTTAAGAGCACACAGAGTCCACAGTAAGTCTGGGGCTGGTTTCTCCCTCTTTTTTCAGATCCCCAATAAGAGTCCCCTCAGACTCAGCTACAGAGTTGAGATCTCAGCCGAGTGACCAAGCCAAGACCTCCAGCACCCTCTCTGTCCAGCCACTGCTTCATGTCCTTGCCCAAGTAGCTGCCACACACACTCTTTGAGGTTTGATTTATACACACAACCACCTGGGAAAGGCTGGCACAGGTTTACTAGCTATGCCTCCCTCTGCCCAGACTATAAGGTAGTTTTCCCTGCCACCAATCGCTTCTTATCAGCTATTTTAATGCCCTTAAAAAAGGGTGTCCAGTCTTACTGTGTAATGTTACTGTTAATACAAATGGTGTTTTGACTGAGAGCAAGGCTATTAAGAGTGGCCTACAGTGTCCAC
This sequence comes from Protopterus annectens, assembly GCF_019279795.1. Lineage (NCBI taxonomy): Eukaryota > Metazoa > Chordata > Ceratodontiformes > Protopteridae > Protopterus > Protopterus annectens. The sequence goes on along the minus strand of NC_056741.1, from coordinate 510,518,533 downwards.
CAAATAACTATGCAAGTACCCTCAGAACTTAAATATGTCTCACAAATATCAGCCACAACGAAAGGTTTAAATATATTTAATAATAATAAAAGAACAAGAAAATATACAGTATATAATCACAGTTACATCAGAGTTCAAAATCACAGGAAATATTAAAAACAACATTGCAGGACAGCCTCAAATAAATAAAACAATCTAAATTAAGCTTTGCTATACTCCTGAATGTATCTAAAATAAATTACTGTACCCTAATAACTTACTTCAGAGCAAGGCAGATGTGTGGTGAATGGATCTTCTTGGCATGTCAAAGACAAAATACAGAATTGCCATCCTCTCTCAGTGCGTTTTTAAATTAATATCTCAAATACTACTGGATAGCTTGCAGAATGAAATCACTTCTTGTCATCTGATTCTATCCCAGGTGAAAACCCTCACTGATGCAGCTGGTAGAATTTAGCATCTACCTGTGAAAAAATATAGACATGGCTTTTCTTAGATCCAAGGCAGATCCTGGAAGTCATAAAACAATAAACACTTCCAAGACAGTACAAAAAACTTCTCTGGTACAGACATTATGTCTTCTGCTGCACTGAAACTGAAAGATAACATATTTTTATTGTGTGGGCATAAAGCAATTTAATTTCAGATAGTTTGTGGAAGTTAACCTTCTGTTTCCATTGTTAAAATATATACATCTAAATGGTTATAATAGTGCAGGTACATTTCTGTTCTGATCTGGTAGGTTACAATGTGGTTACATCTTTAAACAGCACTTTGTAGAATACCTTTTCAGCACATATGGCTGCACTAATCATCTTGTATGACATACAGTTCTAATACATTTGTAACACAAGCTTATGAATCATATTGATATTCTCAAATGACATATAATTACTTGCAATATTCCAGATAGCTGGGCTGACAGTATCTCCCTTTGTGACAGAAGCAGAATTTAAACTCACCTTTTACATGACAGTAGAGCTGTCTGCATTTCCCTGCAGGGAAATTTCCCATATTCAATGCTTAATTAATATAATGAGCTCTGAGTCCACAACATGTCAGGAGAAAAGGAACATTTCCTGCCGAAACGTCAGTCAATTGCAGCACAGTTTTGTAGACCATCCCAGTCATGTTACTGTCCAGTCATCACTCTCACTGTAGCTACCTGTTTGCATTAATGTAGACTATTCTCATTTGAATCAGTTTTATATGATCCAAAAATTAGTTATTACTTTGCTTACAAAATTTAGGGGGTGCCATAAGAATGTTAAAAATGTTTTCTTGCACTTTTAATGTGGGGGCTGAGATTTATTTGAGAATGTCTTTCTCTGATTGGTGAGGCATTATCTTTTGCAGTAAGGTCTTGTTAAAATTATTATTTCCTATGTCTTCGTAAATATTTCAATTTCTTTGGGAGAAATTCAAGTTGACTGACAGTTTATCTAATGGTTTGAATTCTTAAAAGTATTTTATGGTGACATTGGGAAGATTACATTTTATATATTGCTTTCATCTAGCACAGTCCCAATTTGTGTGTAGGGTCACCAGTTGAATACACTGAGTTATATAGAAAGTGATCTTAAACTCCCTTGGGTATAACATCTTGGTTTTCAGATTGTCAAGAGTGTCCAACCATCAGGAGTTTTCAGGTTTTCAGTAGTCCACAAACTTCTAGTTCTGAAGTATTGTGGTAACAATGTAAAAGATAATTTCCTTCACAAAAGGCATTTAGATTATGTATTGTCCTTTGAATTTGGGGTGTTATACACTCCCGTTGCTCTTAAAATCTGAGCATCTACTATAATGGCTAGTGCAAATGTAAGGATGGACCTGAAATTATCTAGATGACATGGCCTTTTCAGTGCTGATTGACAAAAATTATGTGGATCCATTTTAACTACACCTGATGCATTTTTGTAATAGGCATCAGATATATTAAGAAGGGAATTAAAATTTATCAGCTTCTGTATATAAAATGTAAATGACTTTTGTCACAATCTTTCTTTGCTTCATGGTCTTCATCCTTATGATGTTATTTTGTATTTGTGCATCATAAGATTGTGCCATTTAAATCTAATTCTAAATGTCAAACAAACTGACCAATCATATTGCTAATTACTGGAACATCAACATTTTTCCACACATGAGAGAAAACTAGTGCATAGCACATGGATTTTGTCATATTAAGTCTTCACAGCCTTCAAAAGTCTCAGTGAAAGCCAATCTTCTGTCGGTGCTAAGTCTGACATGCAGTGCAACAAGCATCAGCAGTGGACTTCCACATAGCAGATAAAAAAGACTCTAGAAATTAAAACATTTACAAAAGAAACAGCAGGAATGATGTCTTCACTAAAAAGCCAATAATAATATTTTTTAACAGATACCCATTGTAAAGATAGGTGAAGCTTGCCAGCCTAGCCAGATAGAATTGTGTAGATAATTCTTACATTTGTAAATATTAATATATGCAACATGCTTGTTTTCTTTAATGGGAAAACATTGTGTTAAATATGGAACTGCAAAAATGTAACAACAGTGCACTCTGCTGTAACAAAGCTGATAGGTCAATTTTTTGATGTCAAAACTTGGAGCCGAGATGTCTAGATAAAGGCATTCTGCCTATTGTTTTGAGGCCATAGTTAATAGCTAGAATTTGCATATATAATTTATTTTATTGTTCTGGCTTCCTGACCAGCTGCAAGATCAAGGTGTATTAACCACTGACAGTCTGTTAGCCTGAGAACTAGAAATAAATGATTAATCTGAAATAAATCAGTGGTACTGTGTTATCAATTTAAGGACAGAAAGAATGAGAACATTTGAGCATTTGTCTTGAGAACTTCCAACTCACCACTCTGTCTGTGTCTGTATGTAAGTAAGATTTTGGAACTTGTGTTTTCTCTTAGAAATAGCTAGGAATTATGAAGATTAGACTAAGTGTTTTTCTGTGTTGATGTCAGAACTTTTCTACTGTATTATTTTAAGCATTTCTCTGTGATCTCTGAACTCTTAACTGGCACTGTGTAGTATGAAGTATTGTCTTGTGTTTTTTTTTATTTATTATTAAGTATTTTTAAACCTTTCAACTGTGGCTGTTTTGGGTAGAGATAATTTAAGCTCTATGAGTGCATTGCATGTATATAGTGATACTGTACCAAGTCGCTCCAAATAAGTCTTGACTGGTTGCACTTACCATTTGGATAATAATATGGCATAGTATAATTGGACACCCTATCATAAGGGCCTTTGAGTAGCTGATAAATATTGGCTGGGTGGTGGCAGGGATTTCTACCCTATCGTCTGGGTAAAAGTGGCACAGCTGGAGAACCTGTGCCAGCCTTCCCCAGGAGTGTCTGTGTGTTTGTATAAACTCTTATCTCAAAGTGTGTGTGTGTCAGCTACTTGGGCAGGGACACGAAGCACTGTTTGGACAGAGAGGTTCTGGAGGTTTTATCTTGCCCACTAGGCTGAGATCTGGACCCTATACCTATGCCAGTGGGGAGTCTTATTGGGGATCCGGAGAGAAAGGGAGAAACCAACCCCAGACTGACTTGGATCTCTGTGTGCTCTTAACAGAAATTGTACTTTACTGTGTGCGTATTTATTATCCCTTCCCTATATGTATGCTTCTCACTGGTACTATTGGTGAGTATTGAGGCTCCTTGATTGCTGGGCCAGTGCACGGGTGGTGCATATTAATTGTTTGGCAGTGTTGGGATATCCACACCACAAATTAATTGGCTGGCAAATGATAATTGGCTTATAGTGGTGTGGATAGAGTGAATTTATGTAGCTTGTGTACAGTGATCACTGAAGGTGTTTTGTACTCTAAATCAGCAATGCAGTAAATACTCAAGAGTTCAGATCAAAATTGTTTTATTTATTTTGTTAGCTTAGTTAGGCAGGGAGAGCAGGCAGCATGTCAACAGAGGAATACAGAAAGCTGACAAAGAGCCAGCTGTCTGAGATGTGCCAGGCTAGGGGACTGGTGCATGGAAACCTGACTAAGGCAGACATGATTGCAGCTTTTGTCACAGCTGCATCAGAAAACCACAACCAGGAGGACGATCAGCCTGGCAGTGGAGATGTACCACTCTCCAAGAATGGACAGCTCAACCTTTTTGCTGAGTATGTAAAAATCCATCCGGAGCTAAAGAGACTTGAGTTGGAGGCCAGCCATTTGGAATAAAAGCAGCTGAGAGACTTAGATGTCTGCAGGCTGAGGAGAATGAGAAACTGCTATGCCTGGAAGCTGAGGTAAAGGAGAGGCAGAGGCAGCATGAGAAGGAGATGCTGACTCTTCACCAGAGTCTTGGAGGTAATGGGGAAGGGAGTAACTGGACCCCAGACACACAAAAGGTCAGTAAATTTCTTCCATAATTTAAAGAGGGATAATTTTGAAAGTTTCATTCATATGTTTGAGAGGGTATGTAAACAGTATGATGTTGACCAAAACCTCTGGGTACAGTTCCTGACCACCTTACTCCATGGTAAACCTGTAACTGTGTTGTCTATGATGTCTGACATTGTTTTAATTTTACTATGGTTAAGAACTGTTTGTTAGAATTGTTTAAGCTAACACCTGAAATGCATAGGAAAAAGTTCCGTGAGCATAGATGCAAAGCAGATGAAAGTGTGTGTGAATATGTTGCTGAACTGAGCACTTATTTTGGTAGGTGGGTGAGTGGATGTCAGGTCACCCCTTTTGAAGGGCTGGCAGACCTTTTGGTAAGGGAACAAGCCCTTAGCTATTTGCCTGAGAACATGAGGATCTGGTTTGCTGATAGATGATGTGCTGCTTCAGATGAGTTGGCGAAGAAGGCAGACCTATACTTAGCAAGCAGGGCATCCCTGCAGAGGAAAGGGTCCCCCAAATACTGATCATGGGTCTAAAGGAACCCATGGTGGGCAACGTATACTGCCTCAACAGAATCTGCAAGTAGCAGAGGAAGCCACTAGTCCAGGTAAATGTCCAGGACCTAGGGTTAAATCTTTCAAATACAACCAGTGGAGCCATGTAGCATACAGATATCCATGGAGGCAAAGTAGAGAACAAAAGTTGAGAGAGCCAGTAAGTGGGAAAGACAAAATGCCAATAATAGGTTGTCTTGAGGCAACAGGGGTAATGAACTACCATCCTGCAGATGTCCTGTTAGGGAAGGATTTGGATGAGGAAGTACCATATGATAATGCAGTCACATGCAGTCAGGCTTCGAGACAAGCATGTGGGTCTGGTAGCCTGGGGGATACAAAGACAGACCGCATACTTGCAGCCAGTAATGGTGAGGTGATTACTTCAGGGATGAAGCTACACTGTAGCAGTGAGACAGAGGAGGAACCACAGCTGCTTGTGAGCACTGATGTTTTCTTGGACAGAGTGAATGCAAAGGTAGAGGTGAATAGTAGTACCCAGGCTGACATAGAGAGGCACAACTGTCAGAGTATGCCAGACTTCCTGTGGAGGTGGAGCTGGGAAGAATTGCAAAGAGTGAGTTGAGACAAGCTCAGCTTTTATATCCTTCATTGCAAGGCCTGAGTCAGGTAGCTAGGGCGGCACCTGATTCTCAAGGGGAAGGGGGAATCTGTATACTGGGACAAAGGGTTACTGTATAGAGAGTGGACCCCTGAGGAAGGACTAGAAGATGAGAGGGTACAGCAGTTGGTAGTGCCTAGAGCCTAACATCTGGTACTTCTAGCCATAGCCCATTGTATTCCCTTTGCAGGATATATGGGCATAAAATGTACAAAGAGACATATTATGCAGAACCTGTATTGCCCTGAAATTTCCAGAGATGTAACAGGGTACTGCAGGACCTGTGAGCAGTGCCAAATGTTAGGCAAGGAAGTAGACAAGGTAAGAGCTCCTTTGATGCCTTTGCCTGTGATTGAGGAGCCATTTCAAAGGGGAGCTATGGATGCTGTAGGGCCTCTGAGTACCCCAAGTTCCACAGGGAAAATTAATATCCTAGTGGCAGTAGATTATGCTACACGATACCCTGAAGCAGTGCCTCTGTCCTCCATTGAGGTAGAAAAGGTGGCAAATGCTTTGTTAGAGATTTTCAGCAGGGTAGGTTTCCTAAAAGGAATACTGACTGACAGGGTTGCCAATTTCATATCAGACCTGCTGGGTTATCTGTGGAAGTACTGTGGGGTGAAGTACCTGAAGACCACCCACTACCATCCCCACACTAATGGTCGGGTTGCAAGGTTAAACTCTACAATCAAGTCCATTCTACGGGTATTTGCAGACCAGTTTAAAAGGGAGTGGGACAAATATTTGGCCCATCTGTTGTTTGCTTACAGAGAGGTTCTCCAGGAATCCACAGGTTTTTCACCCTTTGAATTGCTGTATTGGCATAGGGTGAGGCGACCTATAGATTTCAATCGAGATGAGTAGGAAGGTGAGTGTGAACCTCACAAGGAGTCTGTTGTGGCACATGTCCTAAACCTCATGAAAAGGATCAGGGAATTCATGGGCTTGGCCCAGGAGAACCTGGCAGAAGCACAACAACAGAAAAAGGTGTGGTATGACAGGAATGCTCGAGTTAGAGAGTATGCTGTGGGGCAGCAGGTAATGGTTCTCATTCCTGTCAGACACAACAAGATGCAAGCAGCTTGGGAGGAACACTACAAGGTGGTAAGAAAAGTAAGTGATGTTAACTACATGGTGGAACTGCTAGGCAGGAGGCAGGGACACAAATTGTACTATCATAACACAATGAAACCTTACCATAATAGATAGGTCCTTGTGCTGAGCATTTGCACTGGATAGCAGGAGGAGTCTGTGGGAGATCTGGTGACTGATCTCTTCAGTACGGCTCAGACCGACACCTCAGTGGAGGGGGTAGTAATGTCCCAGCAGCTATCTCCTACCTAAGTTCATGAAATCCAGGCAGTGTTACGTGAGTTTGGAAACATGTTCACTGGAAAACCAGGGTGCACCCACCTGGTGCAGCACCAGGTGGATACAGGACCCTAAAGGCCTGCAGACTCTGAGGAAGGAGATACAGGAGATGTTGGAACTAGGGATGATTCAAGAGTCCAATAGTCCCTGGGCCACCCCAGTGGTGCTGGTGCCAAAGAAGGATGGCAGCACCAGGTTCTGTGTGGAATACAGGAAATTAAATAGTCACACAGAGCCAGATGCTTACCCTATGCCTGGGGCAGATGAGGCCCTAGAGCAGCTGGGGGGGCTAAGTAGCTTACAACCATTGATCTTACCAAGGGTTACTGGCAAGTGCCATTGACTCTCAGTGCTAGAGAGAAGTCAGCGTTTGTCACTCCTTTTCACTTGTATGAGCTCACAAAGATGACCTTTGGGATGAAAAATGCCCCAGCAACTTTCCAATGGCTGGCAGATTATATCCTAGCAGGACCAGGAGGGTTTGACCTTGCTTACCTGGATGATATTGCCATCTACAGCCATTCTTGGCAGGAGCACCTTCAACATGTGTGGGAGATGCTGGGCAGACTACAGAGGGCAGGGTTGACCATTAATCCCAGCAAATGTCAGGTGGGTATGGCAGAGGTCTCCTAACTATGACATAGAGTCAGGAGTGGTAACATCAGGCCAGAACCTGTCAAAGTAGAAACCATTCAGGCATGGCCTGCACCTGTTACCAAAAAGCAGTTGAGAGCATTCTTATGGACAGCAGGGTACTACAGAAAGTTCATCTCCAGTTATAGTACCATAGCTGCTCCCCTCACAGACCTAACAATGAAGAACAAGCCAGATAAGGTAGTATGGACCCCAGCATGTGAGTAGGCATTCCAGGAGCTTAAGGAAGATTTGGGAGGACCCCCTGTGTTAGCCAGTCAAGATTACTGCACATAATTTGTTGTGCAGGTGGATGCTTTGAACCATAGGGTGGGGGATGTACTTATCCATATTTCTTCAGAGGGTGAAGAGCACCCAGCGGTTTATATCAGTCGTATGCTCCAACCCAGGGAGGAATGCTATGCAGCTGTAGAAAAGGAATGTCTAGCCATATTATGGGCACTGCAGAAACTTCAGCCTTATCTGTATGGAAGAAAATTCTCTGTAGTGACAGATCACACCCCCCTAACATGGCTACACAGAGCCAGCCAGCAAAACTCCAAGTTGCTAAGATGGAGCATCAGGTTGCAAGCATATGATATGTCAGTGCAACACCACAGTTGTATTAGTGTTGACAACATAGATGGGCTCTCAGGACAGGGAATGGGGTAAGGTATATTCAGATAGACCTAATCCTCTCAAGCAATGTTTCTCAAGGGTCACTTGAAAAACTAGCTTGAGTTCACCGGGGGGGAGGTTTGCGAAGATAGGTGAAGGCTGCCATCCTAGCAAGATAGAATTGTGTAGATAATTCTGACATTTGTAAATAGTAATATAAGCCACAGGCTTGTTCTTTTAAATTGTAAAAAAATGGTGTTAAATGTGGAACTGCAAAAATATAACAGCAGTGCACTCTGCTGTAACAAAGTTGATAAGTCAATTGTTTGATGTCAAAATTCAGAGCCGAGATGTCTAGATAAAGGCATTCTGCCTATTGTTTTAGAGTTAGTGGCTAAAATTTGCATGTATAATTTATTTTATTGTTCTGGCTTCCTGACCAGCTGCAAGATCAAGGGCTATTAACCTCTGAGAGCTTGGGAACCAGAAAGAAATGATGTAATCTGAACTGAACAGAAAGAATAATAGCATGTGAGCATTTGTCTTGAGAACATCCAACTCACACCTCTGCCTGTGTCTCTATGTAAGTAGGATTTTAGAACTGTGTTTTCTTTTAGAAATAGCTAGGAATTAGGAAGATTGTTCTAAGTGTTTTTCCATGTTGATATCAGAACTTTTCTACTGTTCTATTGTAAGTATTTTTCTGTGATCTCTGAATTCTTGACTGGCACTGTGTAGTAAGAAGTATTGTCTTGTGTTTTTTCATTTATTATTAAATATGTTTAAACCTTTCAACTGTGGCTGTTTTGTGTAGAGATAGTTTATGCTCTAAGAGTACATTGCATGTATATAGTGATACTGTACCAAGTTGCTCCAAATAAGTCTGAACTGTTTGGTTCCACTTACCATTTGGATAATAATATTGCATTGTATAATTGGACACCCTTTCTTAAGGGCCTTTAAGTAGCTGATAAATATTAGCTGAGTGGTGGCAGTGATTTCTGCTGTATAGTCTGGGTGAAAGAGGCACAGCTGGAGAACCTGTGCCAGCCTTCCCCAGGAGTGTCTGTGTGGTTGTATAAATTCTTATCTCAAAGTGTGTGTGTGTCAGCTACTTGGGCAGGGACACAAAGCACTGGTTGGAAAGAGAGGTTGCTGGAGGTTTTAGCTTGCCCACTAGGTTGAGATCTGGACCCTACAGCTGTGCCAGTGGGGAGTCATATTGGAGACCTGGAGATTAAGGGTGAAACCAGCCCCAGACTAACTTTGATTTCTGTGTGCACTTAAGGGAAATTGTACTTTACTGTGTGTGTATTTATTATCCTTTCCCTATATGTAATGTCCTCACTGGTGTTAGTGGTGAGGATTGAGACTCCTTGATTGCTGGGCCAGTGCATGGGTGTCACACCCATGACTCTATGAAATCATATCATACGTGGCTCAGTTTTTCACCTTACTATTTGTGAACTGACATCACCCAAACTATGATAATGAACTTGCACAGCTCTCACCCAAAATGTAATACATGAAAATGATTGCAAAAAGAATTTGGATAAGAATCTGACAAATGGGTCCTTAAAGTAATTTCCCTGAAAATTTCATGCCAAAATCTGACATAGTGATTAAGTTAGAGCCATGTACAGCAGTTAGTTAATAGGCAAAGAACCTTAGCTAACATTGTTTTCAACAAGTGACTGCAATTCTGTCAAAATGTAACATATTGGGCTAGATTTCCAAGATATCATTACAGAGTACCAGCATGTGAAAAAGTACACCAAAGTTGTGCAACTCAGCTCCAAAATATGATTTAATATAATGATAACAAAAATGCTTTTCAAGTGAAATAGTACAAAACCATCCAACATTTGGATGAATAGTCCCTATAATGACTATGCAGAAATGGATTTTGCTGGCAGAATCATTTACAGATTCAAATGTTCATTGTTAAGTATCAGGCTAGCTGCTCATGTGGGCCAGTTTTACCTTGGACAATTTCCCTTTTTGTGTTCAAAATAACTTACCACATTTGGTTATAGATTGTCCTTACCCATCCCATGGCTGATAATTATATGCTATTTCCCCTAATGAGATTAAGTGGGATGATAGCATATGCAATTTGAAGAAACTCATGCATTGGATAAAACATTTGGAGATGCCGCTGTACATTAGTATTACAAGGAGCAGTCCTGCGGTAAATTTTCTGTTTCCCATCCATAGATCTAAGTTGTGATTGAAAATGGAGAGGGATGAAGTTTATCTTATGTGGATGGGAAGTCTGCTCCATGGCAGCAGTCTTGGCTGTGAGATATACCTGTCCTACAAACTGTTTTGTTGATATTGCAGAAGAGATTTTGATTCACAGACTGAGTATTTCTTATACCATTTGACTTACTGATTTGCAGTCAATCCATTAGTAATGTGTCAGATAATGTCTTGTATTCCAGACACAGGTTATGTCTTAGCATTCTATAGCATGCAGAGTATAGTAACAGAACTTTGAGTCACTCCATGTAAGACATGTTGTTTAGGCATTGTATCCTTTTAATAAGGTGTCTTTGTGGATGTTCCATTTGTTGCAAGTGACTGGACAGATACATGCCAAATGGGGAAGTATATTCAATGACTGGCCTAATGAGGACTGAGTATGATGGCAAATGAGTATTTGTCTGACTTTGCCAAGGTAGGAGGATGATCTTAATGGTGTGGCCAGTCCGAGGATATATCTATATACATATATATATATATATATATATATATACACACACACACACAAACTTGTGTGTGTGTGTGTGTGTGTGTGTGTGTGTGTGTGTGTGTGTGTGTGTGTGTGTGTGTGTGTGTGTGTGTGTGTGTGTGTGTGTGTGTGTGTGTGTGTGTGTGTATGTATGTATTTCTATAGGTTGTTGTTTTATTTGCCATTATGGTGAACTAACAATGTCCGTTGCTTTTCTCAGCACCAAAGAGCTAAGTCTTTTAAGCTTGTAAGAGCTGGTTGATGTGCTTTAGAATTGGTTGATATGCTAGGCTGTTTTGTTGGTGATATCTGAATACATTCTGTCTAGAATTAGTCAATATTAGTTTAGAAGTTTCTTTCTTTTTTTTAAGTGAAAACATATATATTTTCTAGGTTCTAGTCATGTTGCAGGTAGTGGCCTGTAGGTAATTTATTAAGTCAAAGTTGTCAAGGGGTTTATTGCTTTTCATTAAATTCCCTTTAGTGAATGGGTAATATGTACACACGCCTAGTACAGTGAGTTGCATTTCTCCCCCACCTCTTCCATTTCTAATAATAAACGAGATTAAAAATGTTTTATATATATATATATATATATATATATATATATATATATATATATATATGGGTTCATGTCATTTGATCGACAGTTCATTTCACTGACAGTTCATTTCACTGACAGTTCATTACATCAACAAGCATTTTATGGTTCCCTATCAGAAGCCTGAAACACTATAAGCCTGAAAATCAAAATCCTGAAAACTATAGACTGAAAGTTCAAAATCCTGAAAGCCCAAAATCCTGAAACTCAAAATCCTGAAAACACAAAATGGACATACTGACATCATTGTGGCTTTGCTATTGTTAGCCCTGTGGTGTTGGGTCATGCGTTGGGTTCAGGTAAGTGTGCGGTTGGTTTTATGTTAGGGTTAGGGGCGGTTTAAGTGAAGTTAGGTTAGCAGGTTAGGCATGTATGCAATAGTGACAAATATTGGGGTTAGGCGGTTTAAGTGAGTTAGGGTTAGGCGGTCAAGTGAGTATGCAATAGTGACGGACCTTAGGGTTAGGGTTAGGGTCAGGGTCAGTTGGTAGATATTAGTGTCTTTATAGTGACATATTAGCATTATTTGTGTTTTCAGGATTTTGAGTTTCAGGATTTTGGGCTTTCAGGATTTTGAACTTTCAGTCTATAGTTTTCAGGATTTTGATTTTCAGGCTTATAGTGTTTCAGGCTTCTTCCATTTCTATATATATATATATAAATATATATATATATATATATATATATATATATATATATATATATATATATATATATATATAGATATATGCATGTGTGTGCATGGGTCCCCTTCGAATGGCTGCTATTTCACAATGTCAACATTCATATGGCTGAGACCATATGATTGAAATTTGAAATGTCAACCATGGGAAACTGGCATCTCCCTACAGTGTGGAATGGAAAGATTTCCACTTCTGCACTGTAGAGCGATCTCGGAGTTGATATATTTAGGTTCCAGGGGGGTTGGAGCAGCATTAAGGTAAGGGTTTTTTTGTTTTTTATCTTCTACTTGTATGGTCGACATTTCATATGTCGATCATATAGTCTTGGTGATATGAATTTCGACATTGTGAAATGTCGACCATATCAAGTAGACCCATACATATATATATATATATATATATATATATATATATATATATATATATATATATATAAAATGGAGGAAGAGTCATGTATGTTGTGTTACGACATTAAGCTGGTAACAGATTTAAGGAATTTCAGTAAGCTTCCTTAATCCCTGACATTTCATAATACAATTTTCCACTGGGGTTTTTAATTTGAAGCCTGTCATTTATTCTGTTGTTCTCCCCTCCCCGGTTTGTTATAAAAAAGTGATTCTGTCAAATAGTTAAAAAATTATGAGAGGAAGTGTTACAGCAAAGGTACTTAAACAGTAGTGGCCAGTTGGTTTCAAACTTGTATACAATCTTCTTTCTGAGTAGAACTTGAATGAAACTTGTTTAATGGTAGTTCTGCTTCTTTACCTCAGATAAGGTATTTCCTTCTCACAGAAGAACTTCTAATACAAGATTTTTTTCCCACCCTTTTCCCTCAGAGTAGATTTTGTACAGAGCCACATCACATAATATGGTCACCTGTTCCTTGCATTAATGTTTAGTGCAAGAGTTGCTAGAGTAGAGCCTAGACTTATTTATTTATTAATTATATTATAATACAAAGAATGGATGACAGTTTGCATTAGGAACTTGGGTTTCATATTATCTATGCAGGAGGGTTTTTGTTTGAAAAAAAAAAAAAACAGAAGAAGATGAAAGAGGAGGCATAAGAGAAGTGTTTCTTAGAAAAGTAGGGGTTGCGTTGTTGTGTGTCTTGGTGAGATTCTCTGTTGCATCTATATGATAGGAACACATTTAAAATGTTCAGTGACAATAATAAGATGTGGGAAGGAATGGAGGAGTACTTATTCCCACCTCTTGTGCATTGCTTTGATAAGTAGCTTTAGATATATTACTTCCAACTATACGTTAGGTTATGCTGCCAGTGTCTGTCTTTGAATGTGCAGGTTGTGTATTTTATACTGGGAAGTTTTTTTTTTTTTGTATTGCCCCTCTTCATCTTCTTCAAGGACATTCCTGGAGTGTGTGTTGCTTTGCCTTTGAGTGTTGTGCTGTTGCATATAGCTAGAGGGTCATGAGTTCCAATATATATAATAATACAATAAAGATAATAGGTGATTAGTAATAAGAGAATAGCAGGTCTCTATGCCATGCATGGTCTCCTGATACATCATTCTCATAAAAAAATTAATTCAAAAGAAAAAAGAGAAAGAATTAAGATGTGTGCGCACATGATCTGGTTTGGTAGATGTTAAGTATAGATTAGAATGGACAGGTTTTGCTATGCCAGCTAGGGATAACTAGTCCCAGTCAAGAGAGGATCTATGTTTTGACTGATTAATATTTTTCCCAGTGGAAGACAAGTTATTACAACTTCTGTATTTAATAGACCAGAGGGAGACATTTTGGAGCCACAAGGAAGAGGGCAGCAGTTCAGCAAAGAGAATTTGCTTTAGGGAGTACAAGAGATAGCTGAATTAAGGACAATTGAAGAGATAGCTGAATTAAGGACAATTGAAGAGATAGCTGAATTAAGGACAACTGAATCTAAGTCAGAATCAGCAGGAGCAAGATAATGATGTGCAGGATTTGGAGGCAGATGTGTCTCTTGATCACTTAGAGGGGAGTACATTATGGCATTGGGCAGAAACACTCTAGACATTCCCAATTATTTAACTGAGGGAATTGTTGGGTGGGATATTTATATTATATTTATGTAATTATAGATATTTTATGTCTGTCATTATAGAATGGGTCCTCATACAGCTGTAATTATAGAAAGGGACCTCTTCATGTTCTCCCACTCATTCTTATTATCTAATCATGGAGAAATTGGTGTGATTTCATGATGGCCAAAAAATTTGAAAACCCAATGCAACCAATAAGGAATTAAGGTAGGGTAGGCATCATGTAGAAAAGTGGTTGAGTGTGGTGAAAGACAAGCTCAGGCTTCCTGCTATCTGTGTGCTGAATAAAGGAAGGAAACACTTAAGCTATGTTGTGCCTTTAATATAAGGCACTTATGCTATCTAAACTGTCTCTTTAAGCAGTCTTATTCCTTTTGTGGAAATGGTTACCCAGCTGCTAAATGTTGGTCTAAAGAGGCCCAGCTGACAGGCATGGAGTCAGTCAAGTTGGAAGGGTAAATGACAGCCGAGTTCTTGGGTCAAAATAATCAGATCTGTGAGGCAACTTGGAGGGTCATGATTCAATTTCATTCAGAGGTCAACAGTATAGGTAGCCCTGATAACTCTCCAATTAAGGTTGATGTATTTTCCATATTTGTTTCCACATAAGGCAGCTGGGATCCAATTTGTTTTATTCTTTGCTCCTGTCTTTTTTTCATCAGGATCTTCAGCTTCCTCCACCCTCTCTGGTTGTAAGAATCTAACTTCAACCATGGGGGAAAGAGCAGATCAGATCTTTCAACTGCCCCTACTGTGAAGGAACTTTCCAAATTTTAAGCCCAATTTACTCTCATAAGATGTCACTATTTTGGGCTTAATTTATCCATTGAGTTCTTCTTCTTTCGGCTTTTCCCAGTTAGGAGTTGCCACAGCGGATCACATGTCCGCTCATGATTGGCAGTGGAGTTTTACGGTGTCGAGTTGCCAGCCTGGTGCCCAACCTTCCACAAAAGGCACACACATGCACTCTCACCTAGGGCCAATTTAGACTGTCAAATCCACCTACATCATGTCTTTGAGATGTGGGAGGAAACCGGAGCACCCGGAGAAAACCCATGCGACCACAGGGTAGACATGCAGACTCCGCACAGAAGGCACCCCAGCTGAGGATCGAACCAGGGAACCTCTTGCTGTGAGGCAACAACACTAACCGTTGCACCACCATGGCCACCTTAATTTATCCATTGTCACATTTTTTAATCCCCTTCATCACTTGTGATTTTTGAAGCTGTCTAGTATGTGAAAAACTATATTACATGACCAACATTCTAGTAGTAAAAATAATCACTAACATAATAAGAAAGTGGGCAAACATGTTATATTTTGCTTTATCTGAAGCAAAAATAAATTATCTTGTTTGCAAGAACTTTGCAATATGATTCATTAAACTGAGCAGATTTTATGCTTTGTTTGTGATAATGTGCATATATGTTTCTGTTATTCTTCTCATGCTCTTGTTTTAAATGTGTTTATGAACAGTATCTCACATTCTAAATGAAAGAAGGTAGAATTTTTTGCTATTTGGTATTCATATTTTATGCTAATTAGATGTCTAAGTTTTAAGCTGGATGTTCTGATTTTTCTACAGCCTTTATGTCTAAAGCTTGAAAGGCATGTAGGAGATTCTTCAGGATTTAATCAAAAATAAGGTTTTGGCAGGCCAGATGTCGGGCTCTTTTCAGACTCCACCTCTTTTCATATTTTAAGATATGTCCAGTAGGTTAGCACCAAACAAAAATAAAAAAGCAGGAGAACACAGATTGATGTACCATCTGCTCTTCCTCTGAGAAATCTATTATTTATGGAATAGGTGAAGCAGCCTCCAAGGTGTGGCATGCCTCATTGGATAAAGCTATACATTTAAAAGGTAGGTTTTAGGAACTGTGGTTCTGTTAGATGGATATATATATATATATATATATATATATATATATATATATATATATATATATATATATATATATATATATATATATATATATGTATGCCACTTGTTGCTTACTTCCTGTTCAGGCTGAAGATTGTTCCTCTTTTAGGGATTTATTCTTGTGGAGCTTGTTTCTACTCTATGATGTTGATGGGCTGCTATGTAGCCTGTATGGCATCTAAAATGTTGGTACTGAGTTGCAATGGTGCCGGGAACTACTTAGATGAATCAATTATAGTGGGGGAGGGCTCATCTGGTATTGAAAAAGATCTACAAGCCTTCTTGTTCCTGTGTAAAGAATTAGGGGTCCCATTAATGGCAGGCAAATTGGTGGGACCAGTATTAGCTCTAGTTTTCCAAGGCTGGAGACAGATACATAGGCTTTCATTTTGCAATTACCTACTGACAATTTAATATGCTAGAAGAAAGCCTTGAATGTTTTCAAGAAAAAGAAAAATGTCCAGGTGAAGGAAGCAATGGAACTTTTAAGTCTACATAATTTTGCTTGCACAGCAGTTGCTCAGGGCAAGGTGTTTGACAGATCTGTTGCTAACACATTAAAGGTTTAGCATTAGAATAATCACCTGTGTGAAGGAAGATATATGTGTTTGGAAAGTAGTTTTGGTCAACGTTAATGATGTGCCTTTGTGGCAGGAGGGATGTTGTTCTTATTTATTTTTGCATTTGTTCATAGATGAGGCTGAAGGTCTGGGTATGGGAGCCTTTTGCCAGGTAAGGTGGTTTTTCAAGCCATAGATGACTTCCTGGTCCCATGGATGTAAGTAGGATATTACTGCTTGAAATCCAGTCAATCTGAGTTGCATCAGTGGTTTGGGCAGATGTGTTTGCTGACCAGAAAATCATTTTCCACCCAGATAACCAAGCAATGGTTCTTGTTTTATTTAAGAAGTCATCAAAGTCTATCTGTGTGTAGTAACTATTAAGGGTTTTTGGTTCTGCACAGCTTAAAAAATTAATTTATCACTTAAAAACAAACATGTTGTATAAAATCTCAGTATTTCACCAGATGCAGAGTCACATTTGTAGGTCCCATTGTTTGGTCAATCAGGTCTGTATGCTTAGGTAAAACCTGCAGTTGTCCCCTCCTGGGTAGGATGGATTGGAAAAGAATGATTACTCAAACGATATATAAATCATGGGCTCATAATAATATAATGGTGTAAGCAGCTACTTTATAGGCTTTTCAGACATTTATGAAGGACCCTCCTTCCCCACAGGCCACATGGTTCCCCTCTATATTGCTTCATTTTGTGTGGTCTAAGTGCTACAAAAAGGAGACACTTAGGACCATCACATCCACTTGGCTACTGTCAGTGTTAGATACAAGGTGTTTGGTGTGGCATATTTTATAAAATATTGGTTATTCAGTAGAATCCTAAAAGGTTAGGAGAGGGTTTAGGGCAGTCAGAGTTGCCAGGATGTCCATAGGAAAAAAATGTACAGAAAGCAGATTATTTAGAGTTGCAAATGACATCAGAGTGCTGATGCCATTAGGTTTAGGTAATTCCTTTTAACACTACTTTGGGAAGACATGACTTTCACCCATAGGTCATCTTCTATATGGATGGCCTACAATGACCAAGGGAGTAGGGGGTCAGGAAGTTTGGTTTTATGCACCAATTTATGCCCAATTCATTGGTTTCATCCTTTGGAGGAAGTCATATTACATTTCTCCACAAGATTTCATTTTTAAATTGCATTCTCTGTGTCTTGTGTGATGCCCATACACTGGCCCAGCAATCAAGGAGCCTCAATCCTCACCACTAACATCAGTGAGGGGCATCCACATAGGGGAGGATAACAAATACACACACAGTAAAGTACAATTTCCCTTAAGAGCTCATAGAGATCATAGTCAGTCTGCGGCTGGTTTCTCCCTGTCTCTCCAGATCCCCAATAAGACTCCCCACTGGCACAGTTATAGGGTCTAGATCCTAGCCTAGTGGTCAAGCTAAAACCTCCAGCACCTTCTCTGTCCAACTAGTGATTCATGTCATTGCTCAAGTAGCTGATGCACACACTTTGAGATATGAGTTATATACAAACACACAGACACTCTTGGGAAAGTTTGGCACAGGTTCTCCAGCTATGCCCCCTTCTCTGCCAGACTATAAGGTAGCAACCACCACCAACCACTAATATCAGCTAGTAATAAGGCCCTTATCAAAGGATGTCCAATTGTTACTGTGCAATATTATTATCCAACTGGTAAGTGTGACTGAACAGCAAGACTATTGGAGTGGCTTTGTACAGTATCACTATATACATGCAATGTACTCTAGAGCTTAAATTATCTCTACATAAAACAGCCACAGGTGAAAGGTTTATAAATATTTAATAATAAATAATAAGAGCAGACAAGACAATACTTCTTGCTACACAGTGCCAGTCAAGAGTTCAGAGATCACAGGAAAATGCTTAAAATAACACAGTAGAAAAGTTCTGACATCAATACAGAAAAACAGCTAATCTAATCTTCCTATTTCCTAGCTATATCTAAGAGCAAACACAGTTTTGAAATAAACTTAAATATAGAGCACAGGCAGAGTGCTGGTGAGTTGGATGTTCTCAAGACAAATACAAAATGCCCTGAGTCTCTCTGTCCTTTAATTGATAACACAGTACTACTGATTCATTTCAAATTACATCATTTCTCTCTGGTTCCCAGGCTAACAGAAACCCAGAGTGTAACAGCCCTGTTGATCTTGCACCTGGTGAGGAAGCGACAGCAATAAAAGACATTATACATGCAAATTCTAGCAATTAACTCGGGTCTCAAAAATAACAGCAATAATTCCTTCATCCATACATCTTGGCTCTAAGTTTGAGATCAAAGAATTATACAATGCTTGATTTATCAGCTTTCCTCCAGCAAAGTGCAATGTGGTTACATTTTTGAAGTTCAACATTTAGCAAAAAGAGCAAGCATGTGCCTTACATTAATATTTACAAATGACAGAATTATCCACAAAATTGTATCTGACTAGGCAGGCAGCCTTCACATATCTTCAAATACCCCCCCCCCACTGAGGAACTCAAGCTAATTTTTCAAGTGACCCTTGAGAAATGTTGCTTGAGAGGGATAGGTCTGTCTGAGTATACCTTACCCCATTCCCTGTCTTGACAGCCTTTCTGTGTTGGTGTTGCTAACTCGACTGCGGTGCTGTACTGACATACCATATGCTTGCAGCCTTAGGCTCCATGTTAGCAACTTGGTATTTTGCTGGCTGGCTTGGTGTAACCATGTTAGGGGATTGTGATCTGTAGCTACAGTGAATTTTCTTCCATACAGTTAAGGCTGATGTTTCTGCAGTGCTCACTCTATGGCTAGGCATTCCTTTTCCACAGCTGCATAGCATTCCTCCCTGGGTTGAAGCCTACGACTGAGATAAACCACTATACATACAAATTCTAACAATTAACTCTGGTCTCAAAACAATATCAAGAATTCCTTCATCCAGACATCTCGGCTCTGAGTTTGAGATCAAAAAATTATACAATGCTTGACTTATCAGCTTTCCTCCAGCAGAGTGCAATGTGGTTACATTTTTGAAGTTCAACATTTAGCAAAGAGAACAAGCATGTGGCTTACATTAAGATTTACAATTGACAAAATTATCCACAAAATTCTATCTGGCTAGGCTGGCAGCTTTCACATATCTTCACAGCTTGTGATGTCCATGAACTTAGATGAATGGTTGTGGAATGCATTGGTGAATCAACAATGAACCCTCGGTTCAGCATTTGTCACAGTTCTTTCTTCATATCAGCAGGGCATCTGATTTTGCTAATGAGGGCAAATTTGTGCAGGTTATCAAGATGGGTGGCCATTGGTCCTGTGTTTTATTTTAATTTATATAAGTTAATACCTTTGTGCTTATGTTAACAGGTGTGAGGACAGCCACTGTGCGTCTCTCATTCATTGCACATCGGTCATTGTTGTTGAACATTGGTATTTATATAGATTGGGATAGCATTTGCTCCTGATGGAGCTTACTTATCTCAGTTTCATCAGATTTATTTGATGTGAATGTAACTTTATTCAGTCAAAATATGACTAAGTGTGTCATGACAATTTATATTAAAAATATGTAATCAGTTATATAAAGATAGAGAAGGAATTATTCACTGGAGTTGATCTAATGATGTTTGTAATTGCATATTTTCTGGACTTTCATTTTGTATGTAGTCTGCAATAAATCAAATATATATTTTGAATGCATGCTAGCTTCTGACTTTATGATATTTGACCTTAAATTGGAGGAAAAGGGCTGTGAATCAACCTGATGGGTGCTTGAATAGTGGCTTGTCCACTTCCCTTCTCTTTGATTTTTTGGGCTAGTAAGTGGATATTTGGTGGGGTAAAAGGGGTACAGTATGCTGCTTAATACTTAGATGGCCAGTGCCTGTGGGCAACAGTATTTCTAGGCACTGGGGTGCGGTAGTGGATGTTACCCAGCCTAGTGCCATGTGGTGATGGTATTTGAACATGTCTGACCACCAAATATGGTATTTGCAAGATAAATCTTAGAAGGCTGGTGTCTATGTGTGCCAGCACATTAGAGGAGCTGTAGTGAACACAGACCTGCCTATTAATGTCTGTTGAAGGCATTTGAATATGTCTGATAACTGAACATGGTGTTTGCAAAGTAAGTAGTTAACTTGTTATGTGTTTAATAAAGCATTGCTCACAATGGAAATAAGTGTATGTGTATTTTCTTGGCAAAGGGCTCAGACAAAAATAATAGCAGAATTCCATATAGTTAAAATAGGCAACCTTGCCTGACAAAATGGCCAATGCACATATTTTAGGATTATTTAAAAGAAATGCCATAATTTTGCCAGAAGATAGCATTCTGAACTCAAGTTTTCAGTCTAATTATGGTCTATCACCACCAAAAGTATGACCATGAATGGTGCCACTGTTCCAAGAAGCAATCCATGAAAATGACTACTGCAATATGACATTTGTAATCAAAATTACACTGCAAGACATGATAGTTTGACAGAAGGGTTAACAAAGATTTGAACCATTTGGGACTACAATGAGTGAACCAAAATAATAGTACATTAATGTTGAATTCATGCTCATTTTGTAAATATATTTGAAAAAGTACAGTACTTACCCTGATTCTGGAAAATTATATTGTGTAATCACCATACTTATTGTGAGACAAATAATTTAGTTTATATAACATTTGGTGATTTTTTATAGATAAGATAGAACACAGAGCTCTAACATCATATGAATATATTTTGTTACTGGAGAATGTAAAGTTGGCAATGCAATGAGTAAATATTATATTTTCCCCTAAATCGCCTTTTATTGAAATTACAGATATTATTTTGATTCAGCTGTATCACACAAATGAATAGCAGTATTTTGCTAGTTTACAATTATTCAACCTCCAGACAGACTTCATGCTACATGGATGGAGAACTACAATTGTATTCCTTTGCTCAAGAGATATCCATCTAAGGACACTGTTAAGCAACCTCACAAGTAAAGCAATGGGAAGAGTTATCAAGGCAATGATTAACAATGGCATAGAATATCTTCAAACACTAGATCCAACCCTATTTGGCTTTGTCAATGGCATATCATGCCTACTCCACCTGGTGGACTTCTTTGATAAGGTAACCAAAGCAATGGATGAGGACAAAATGGTGCATACTTCCTACCTTGACATAGCCATGGTATTTAATACAATACCTCTCATGTGCATTGTTGACAAACTCATAGAATTAGATATAACCCATTTGTCACCCAATGAATACCCATGAGTCTCTCAGGTAGGACCCAAGAAGTTAAGGACTGGGATTCCACATCCTTAAAGACATCAGTCAAGGCTCTGTGCTAGGTCTGCTCCTTTTTCACATCTACTTCTCTAAAGTCAAAACTAATGTCAAAGTCCTATAGCTGGGCAAGTTTGAATATAATTACAGTCACAAAATCACTCAGAGACACTAATATCCTCCAGAAAGGCTAACAATGACAAGGGCCATTGTAAGCTAGCCATGCATCCCAAATCTTTGACTCGTTCTGGTACCACTTATATGTGTAAGCAGGTGCTTGGGAGATGAAACATTTACAACCAGAGGCCTGATAGATGAACCATTTACAGGCTGTCTGTGTCCATTAGAGACATAGATGCCAAAACAATGATAAATATCCTGTTTCCCATGCAATTGTCCAAGTTAGATTTGAATTGGTTTAGGCAGGAACTCTGATTCACATGGATGGGGAGCCTGTTCTAGAGAAGAGGTGGTCTCTAGGATACATCCCTGTTTTTCCAACAGGTTCTATTTATATAATGGGCAAGGTTTAAGTCTTTGGGTAATTCTGGTGGTATCTGTTTTGCAGATATGCAGGAAGTCCATCAGAACAGAGTCTGACAATGCACTGTATGCCAAGCATAGATCTCCCCTCAACAGGAGACAGAATGCAGGGATAGGGCCTTGAGGCAGTGTGCATAGGACATGTTACTTACACCATGCATTCTTTTACTGAGGAACCTCTGTGGATGTTACAATTGTTGAACATGCCTGGTTAGGCACATACCAAAGGGTGCATTATATTCAGTAATAGACCTGATGAATACTGAATACAGTGGAATAATAACATCCTTGTACCTAGATGCCTAGACACCATACCTTTGTTTATAAGTTGCACAACATAGAATGATTTCCACACTACTTCAGAGAAGTAATTGCCAAAAGGGCAGTCCCAGGATTGATCCCTGAGGGCACCACTTGTGAATAGCCTCTTTTGTACAGGTGAACTCCCTAAGTCTAACTTCCTGGGTCCTGCCCGTAAGTCAGTTGGCTATTCACTGGGTGACATAAGGGGCTGTACCTAATCTCTTGAGTTTTTCAACAATGTCCGAGTGGAGTATTGTGTCAAATGTCTTGGCCAGGTCAAAGTAGGCAGTGTGAACCATATTGTCCTCATCCATTGCTTTGGTGATGTTCTCAAAGAAGTCCACCAGGTAGAGTAGGTATTACCTGCCCCTGAAAAAATCCAATTGGGTTGAGTCCAGTATCTGGAGGCTCCTTATGTCATTATTGATCATTTTCATGATAACTCTTACCATAGCTTTGCATATGAGACTAGTGAGACTTATGGGTCTGTAGTTTCCAGGGACTGACCTTTGTGCAGAGGAATGATTGTTGCTGTTTTCCATTCACCAGGCATGAAGCCTGTTTGGAGGCTACAGTTAAATAGCAATTGTAGCGGGCCTAATAGGTCATGTCTAATGCTATTTAGCAGGCATCCTGGGATATTGTTTGGGCCAATTAATACAGTGATCTTGGCTTTAGAGAGAGCATTAAAAGGGGGAGCTATAGTTGATGGCATTTTTCTGAGGGAAGGTTGAGGTCTAATGAAGGATTAAGTTAGCGCTAAATTTGTCATTGAGAAGGTTTGCTATATCTTCTGACTCAGTATAGGTGGCTTCATTTATAATAGTGATTCTATTACAGTATGTAGAGAGAGAGTAAAGAGAGCTTTACTATTGAATACCCACAGTCACTGCTGTCGACCAGCATGTGGTCAAAAGGCAGTTTTCCAATGGGCAGAATGCCGACTCAAAATACATTGACTACACTACAGTGAATGGGTAGTGCAGTTTGAGTATCTGAGTTTGGCATTGTGCACTGAGATCACAGTTCAGTGAGGAACTCGGAATTAGCCCATTTCCTCAGTGTATTGCAATCTTGGAGTTGGTATATACAATTTGCAGGTGGTGTGGGGGGGGCACAGCTGCCCACATGTGAGGTGTGGAAGGGTCCTGCCCACCTGCAAAATAGTAAAACACATGTACTGTAGACTATGGAATGTCATCTTCTGCTATGTTGAAAACATCAAACTACAGGTGTCGATGTATTCAGTTTTGACCTGTCCCAAATTAGGATTTTGGGTCAACCATGTGACAGGTCAACCTATGTAGTTTTAAGGTTTCAATATTAAACATATATATATATATATATATATATATATATATATATATATATATATATATATATGGATTCACTTCAGAAGCTCGAAATACTGAAATCTCAGATTTTAGTATCTCGAGCCCAAGAAGTGGAATCCACAAAACAACGAAATTAAACCGTGAAATTCAAAACCTCGAATACCGGAAGTTTTGAATTTCATGTTTTTACTACACACATGCACACACCATCCACCACACAAACACACACAATCACTCTACTACTTGAAAGCATGGGGGCCAGCCATCCTGCACACCCCCCTACTTAAATATTCTCACTCTGAGGTCGCACTACATACAAACAAGCACAAAACACCACCACACAAGCTACTTTCTCTTCGCATACGCACATCACAGCAACAAAACACACTAACACACACCACAGCCCCTGCCTAAACCCCTTAACACACACACACACACACACACACACACACACACACACACACACACACACACACACACACTTACCTGAATACATAACCGTAGTGGAACTTTAGAAGCATGAAATTCAAAACCTCAGGTATTCGAGGTTTTGAATTTCCTGCTTCTAAACTTTTGCTATTATGTGGATTTGGCTTCTTGGGCTCAAAAATACTGAAATTCGAGATTTCAGTATTTCGAGCTTCTGAACGGAACCCATATATATATATATATATATATATATATATATACTTGTGCATGTGTTTGTGCGTGCATGCTGTCTTGCTAACCAATTTGCGCACTCAGCATTTTTAGGAGATGCTCACATTTCTCATTTTCAGGGAAGTGCCTATTTCAATATATCTACTGTCTCATGCTGCCTAATATGCAGGGCCTTTAGTGCAGTTATTCTTAGTGGACACTGCTACAGACCAGGAGGATGTATGATGGGGGAATATGACTCTCATGATGTTGAAAGTGCATTACCATACCATAGGTCCATGCAGGTGTCATCTCTACTTTCTGCTGTATTTATGGTTTAATAACTGGAAATCCTTAATTAACATAGAAGACTTTTATTTAGTAGGCGCTTCTTACATATATGTATTGTAGGTACAAGAAAATACCTCCAGAAATGTGTGTGTGTGTGTGTGTGTGTGTGTGTGTGTGTGTGTGTGTGTGTGTGTGTGTGTGTGTGTGTGTGTGTGTGTGTGTGTGTGGGTGGGTCTGTGTGTGTGTTTGGTAATCAAATCTGATATTGTCCGCATTAGTAGAAAGTATGTAGCCAATAAATGTACTCAGAACATTGAACAGTTTGTGTGAGGACTCTGTTTATTAAGCTAACTGGGGCAACTTAGAGGCCCTGACAGTTAAGGATTATGTCACTCAGCAGTATAGGTTTATTTGTAAGTCTAAACAGAATGCCAATAATGACAGCTATAAAAGTAGGAATAACATTTCTCAGTGGCTTAGATACATACAAGAATCATAATCATTAGCTTCATTAATTGTGACAATGAAAGTGTGGTCTGTACTAATATGTTTGATGAATGAGGTATTTCTGACAGAGATGTAGTTTTTTATGGATTTTGTAAATAACATAGTATAAGGTCTGTTTTTTTTCAGTGATCAAGTACCATAAAAAATGAGTTATCACTTTCCTGCACATCAGGTACACTGGAAGGCTGAGGTCAGGTCTCACAGAAGCACAGTAAATGCAATGAGGGCAGTAACATGCATAACTCAGATTCAACAACATCCTGTAGAAAACTATGTGTGTATATAAGTTGAGCAGTACGTGGGAAGTTGAACATCACTATGATCAACTGACAAAAAGGACTTTTGTTTAGTCATATCATGTCCTACATCACTGTTGAGTAAAACAGAAAAGATTGTAAACAGAGTCCATATGCTGCATTTTAGATCTCATGTTTAGGGAATTCACTTTTATTAATCAAACTGTTGGGACATGGATAAAGTGGAGAGATTTCCCAGAAATGACTGGAAAGTATTATTGATGATATTAATGTGACCTCTGGTTATATCCCACCATACTGCCACCAATTAATGTGATATCCCATTATATCCCACTGGACTGCCACCAATTAAATAACATTCCTTACTATACTGGGTCAGTAACTAAGGAGCTTCAATCCTCACTACTGACTCCAGCATGAGACTGTCACTTAAACAGAAGTAATTATTCACAATTTTCCCCTAAGAGCCCAAAAGGGACATGGTCTATTTTTCTGGGACTGGACTATAAACTACTGTCCACCCAAATGTATGTTCTTATAACACACTTCAGAGCAAAGTCTCCTAGATTAAGACCTCTGATACACTCGCACTCAAAGTAAATTTAAATCTCACACATCCAAACACTTCTGGGAAATCCTGACACAGATTTCCAGCTCTGTCTCTTTCCCAAAAATAATACTGTAATGCTACCACCAATCAGATGGTCTTCATACCCTTCAAACGTGGTGTCCAATTATAAAAATTAATTATCAAAATTAATGATAGCTATGACCAGAACAGCCAGGCCTCAAGGCAACCTTAGGAGTATCAAACAGATAGAAATACTCTCTAAAGAAAAACACTGGTTTCCAGCCGCAATATAAAATAATGAAAAACATTTAATAATAAGTAAAAATGATCACAAGATTGAAAATAAATAACTCTCAATAAACAATAGAGATTCAATCAGCAGGAATGTAAAATCAAACTGCAGGATAGGAGTCCATTATTCAAGAAACTTAATAACTTAACTTTCCTGATCTAACTAAAGAATACTGTCCCTGGTCTACTCTAAGATATAATAGCAAGGCCTTGGCAAGCTTGCAGTTTTCTTGGTGACTTCTCTTTTCTAGGTGTTCACTGACTGCTCAGTACTTGACAAGCTGCACAGCTTCTCATTCTCAACCATCTAATTTCCAAATATATCAGCTGTAAAAAAGATTCTTTTTCTGTCAATCAGCAGTTTAAATTATCTCCTAGCAACAAAGAGCATTCCAATGACATCACTCACTGCTCAGCTGATTCTCCACAGTTTGTACTTTAGAAATCCCCTCTCAAACATGCACAGTTGGAAGTGCATCAAAGCAGTGACAGATTCTTTAGGCGTTCTGTTTAAATATGGAAAGACTCAACATTTTAAATGTATTTACATTTTCAAAATTAGGCATGCCGGCATACAAGTTAGTCTAAGATTATGCACAAATCTCCTGCCAGACATGCTAACACAGATGACAGTGTTTGCAGTTTCTTCACAACAACAATCACAGGACATGCATTGAAAGGTAAAGTTTGTAAGAGACCAATCAAAGGTGGGTCACAGGGAAATAAAGAAAATAAATCCTACAAAATCTGGAAGCAGTAGGATGGTGAAAGTTCAAGACAGAAGGAGATGAAAAGACAGCTAGAGTAATATTGGAATAAAGGGAAAGAGTATCAAATATGCATATGTAGGATCTTTCAAGATATGAAGGGGAAGGTACTTTTTTATAATAATTAAAACACAGGGAGAAAGTTATTAGTATACACAGATTTCTTTTAACTATATTCTAGCTAGCTCTATTACAAAATAGAATTGCTTGTCAGAAACACACTGATGCATTTCAGACATGAGTGCCTTAAACTGTTTGAAGTGAGAGAGGTTTTATAATAGAATATGATTCAAATCTCTTAGCACTCGCATAATGAGGTATTAAATCCCTATGTGCTTGTCGATGGAGACTGACTGCTTCAAGATCCGAGTTATGATATATTTTAATGTGAGAAAAATTGCTAAACCTGACCAAATAAAGAGCAGCTGTTTGCCTTGCTTCTTCATGCTAAATAATTTTCTAACATTTAGCAGCCCAGCCATGATACAGAATTCCTCAAATTTTCTACAATGATCTAGCTATATTGTTGTAGTAGCACTGTATGTGGTCTGTTTCTTTTTTTTTTTTGTCTTCATTCTTATAGGATATAACCTGATGGCTCCACTAACTGCAACCAGTTATTAGTTAAACCAGTGATGGTGAACCTATGACATGTTGTCAAAGGTGACACATGCCACAACATTTTGGATGAGACATCAGTGATCACCAGCACCTGACTTACCAAAGACACTACTTTTGCATTTGTTGCTCATGTGAAGTGCACTGAATTAGTTTGTGCCAGGACATTTTGACATGCCAAATCCAAAAGGTTCCCCATCACTGAGTTAAGCCCAGGCTAGGAGAAATCAGTTTGGCCCACTTATTCCTGTTCAGGACGTTTAATCAAACCACTCAGTCTGCTAGTCGATTTTGGCATGCCACCATGTCTTGCTATATCAGAAGTGCTTAGAGGGTGGCTATGATCCTAGCTGCTAGGACCTAGCATCTGGAAAAAAGCCATTGTAGTTTCATTCCAGAGTCACAGTCTAGCTTCACTATTGATACATTAGACTATTAGCCTAACAGGTATTTAGGGTACATGTTTGAGCATGTTCTGGGATATCTGAGGATGAATATTTAAAAAGTACTGACATCTATCAGCATGGATTTAGACCATGTTATTCATGTTTGACCAACCTGATTAATTTTGATCAGAGTGCTGTACATTTTCATAGGTTCATAGGACATTATTAGGCTATCGGCCACAGAGCCCTTATAAGCCTAGCCATGTTAATCATGAGTTGCCTCAACTGTCTTTAGTTAGATGGGCATATGATAAACACGAGGGACATGGGTACCACCTCTGGTGTGAATTTGTGGTCTCCCATCCATTTGTCCAGGTTGTGCTCGAATAGAGTCAGTGAGAAGCTCTGCTTCATAAGAACTGGAAACTTATTCCAGAGTAGCAACAATGTCTGGGAGATATATCTGTCTCTCCATCATATTCTGCTAATGTCACAGCCTATGGTAAGATCCCTAGCTAGGTTAAGATATCTAGATAAGTGACTGCTAGGCTAATGACCTCAGGGGGCCTTTATAAGCCTAGCCATGCTTCCCAAAGTGAGAATCAGACCTTATACCTTGTGTCTGTTGGGTAAATACCTTAACCATTATAACAACTCCCAACTATTTAATGGATGAGATCGTTGTGATTGATGTTATCTATACTGACTTTCCTAAGGCTCTCAATACTTTATCACATGAAGGAATAATAAATATGCTAGAACAACAAATAATAAATGGATTATCATGAGATGAATGGCCAAGTGGTTGAGAAAAAGGAAAAGTAAATGTATGATTAAGTACTGCCTGTCAGAATATAAGCTAAAATGCCTTTCACAATATGGTAATCAATTCTGCTTTTCCATGTGGCTCTATTTTAGAACAATTGTTTGGTTTATTTATGGCTGGTTTTCCAGATCAGAAGGATATATGGCTTGCAAAACTGATAACACTGAGGTTGGTGAAAGTGTAACAAGCACTAAATACCTCCAGGTTCTTCAAAATTATTTGGATACATTAACAAAATGGTCATCACCAAAAGGTATGAGCGTGAAGGCCAAAAAATGTATGCTGATTCATTTAGCTCAAAAAACAAATGAATACTCTGATGCCTTGGATAATCATAGCCTGACAAAGATAAGCTATGTCAGACATTTAGCAGTTATGGTGAATTCATGTTTAACATTTGTGGAACATCTTAAGGGACAAAGAGAAAATATTATGCTCTGATAATTAATATTTTGCATTACCTTTCAAGTAGATCTAAAAAGTCTTTATTCCACCATTTAAGGCAACAGTTAGACCTGTCATTGAATTTTACAGTTCCTTTTATATGTACAGTTCATCTCAGGTGATAAGATGAGAATGCATACATAGAACTTATAGCATACAGATTGCTGGAGTCAAATATTGTCCTTATAGCAAAAGACTAAAGCACCTGTCATGTTTGTCTATAGGACATAGGTGACTATGAGGAGGGCCTAATACTGATATAGAATGCTACACAAATGTTAATCAAGCAGCAACATTAGGTATTCGTTTTCTGCAGTACAATTTTTCCACAGGAAATCAGAATCTATTTATAGGTTCATAGGTTCATAGGTTGATACTAGGCTATCGGCCCTAGGGCCTGTACAAGCCTAGCCATAACAATTCCCTGGCTATTTCTTCCCACAATATTTACTTCCCTGGACGCCTGTCTTTCAGAGTGACTGACGTGATCCCCAGGGTAAATGTCCTATCTCCCATCCAGTCTTCAAGGTTCCTTTTGAAGAGGGACAAGGAGGCACTCTGCTTGACATGTATGGGCAGTCTATTCCAGAGTATGGGGAGTCTCTGGGTCAAGAACCTATCCCTCCAGTGTGTTTTGTTCATTGTGAAGACAAGGTTTAGGTCCTTGGAGCATGTGTCTCTGATGGTTTGGGATTTCTTGAAGTGCAGCATGTCCAACAGCTCTGGGTTTGACATGGCCTTGTATGTTCACCTCCCAATCCCTGCCCCCCACCACCACCATGTCACATGCTCACTAAAGTGGTCAAACCATAAAGCCACCACCTTTGAAATAAAAATCAACTTGGTAACCCCAGCAAACCCTTTAAACATGAGGAACTATTCCAATGCAAAGTACATCCTATTAAGAAATAGTTTTGACAAAATTCAGTGCCATTCCCAACCCTGAGTTCACAGCAACCTGTGTGAAATTGATCACAGAGACCCTGTACTACCATGTAAATGGCTGTATAAGAGCTGCTGTACCTACTTGAAATAAGACCACTAATTGAATACTGACCTTAATAGGGTATATAACAATAGGAAAATAAGTCATGATTAAAATCAGGAAGAGCAACCCCTGTAATGATATCACCTTTCTAATTAAGCTAAACTGGAAACTAATAGGAGCAATTCAGTCCAACTAGGCCAATTACTAGGTCAAGATAGCCTTACAGGTTAAAGGCAACCACAAGGCCTTCTACAGCTATGTCTAAAACCTCAATGGTGCCACCTTCACTGAGCAGAACAACATCATGAATTTGCTGGTTGACAAATAAAGTTCAAAGTTCACCTCCCAATCCCTTCCTGCCTCTCCCATGAAATAACTACAAGTATTATCCCTCAGAAATGTTTACAGGGAGCAGGTCCTAGTGCCTCTCACTAAGGCCAAAAATACAACCTTGATGGGTCCCTGACAATATCCCAGGATGCCTCTTAAATAGCTTGAAACATGACTAAACAGGACCACTTGAGTCACTTTTCAACTATAGCATCAAAACAAGCTTTGTACCATGAAAATGGAGCACTGCAATGGTTGTCCCACGTCACTAGCATGGATAATCAACCAATTCTGGAAACGACAGACCTATTAGTCTGACTAGTGTAATATGCAAGTCCATGGAACAAATTATCATGAAAATGATCAACATAGACATTGGCAACCTTCAGACACTGGTTGCAACCCAGTTTGACTTTGTCAAGGGAAGGTCGTGCCTACTAAACCTGGAGAACTTCTTTGAGAAGGTCACCAAGGCAATAGATAAAGGAAAACAGTGCATACCACCTACCTGGACCTTGCTAAGGTAATCACTACAATAGCACACTTGGGTATAGTTGACAAACTCACCAAACTGGGCATGAAACCTTATGCACATCTACAAAATTAACAGCTTTGGAATAACTACATCCAAGGACTTAATTTTGCTTGTGACATTAAAAAGACATGAAAGGTGAGTGAGATATATGTCTGACAGGATCCTCTTCCTCTGCAACAGGATCCCCATCCATTTAAAACACAATCCATCCTTAATACTAAAACACAAAACCAGAAGTATTGCCACCAAAGTAAGTTTAATGCAAATAGCCCAATCTCACTGAACCCCTTTGTTCCCTGTTCAGGAACTTTATCAGATTATCACATGCTTCCATGTCTATAGACTTATATACCAATTAACCAATCACCAAATACAATATACCAATTAACCAATCATCAAATACAATCACAAATATTAACTCAATCAAAAATATCCACAGACTTATATACCAATTAACTAATCACCAAATACAATCATGAATATTAACTCAGACAAAAACATCTACAATTTATCATACATAATGCAGTCTTACATCAAAAAAGTTTTAAAAACATATCAAAAACTTGTTATTAAAATAAATAAATGTTAGGGTTTTATCCTCAAAATACTAGCAATTGAAATAACATTATTTAATGCAGGATTATCACTTGCATTTAATCGCAACTGCCAAACTGTATCATGAAATTTAAGCAAGTTGTTAATTTTATCCTCCAGGGTAGGATATGTGAACATGCAAGATTAATAAATGCAAAAAAACATGAATGTACTTTATAGACATTCTATAATGTGCCCAAGCTTAAGAAGTCTGTGTTTTTGATAACTGACTTTGTTAACACAAACCAAGTGGGAAGTCACATTAACATCTTGCTTGAATTTATTGAGATGATTTGGCAGTTATGATTATACACAAGTAGTAATCCTGGATTAAATTATTATAAATTTCAATTGCTAGTGTTTTTGAGGATGAAAACCTTAGCTTATTAATTTATTTAGTTTTTAATAAGTTTTTAATATGTTTTTTTTAAAACTTTTTTGGTGTAAGTCCATTTTATGTAAGATAAATTGCAGAAGCTTTTGATTGCATTAATATTCATGATTGTATCTGGTGACTGGTTAATTGGTATATAAATTTGTGGAGGTGGAAGCATGGGATACTTGCCTGAAGTTCCTGAAGAGAGAACAAAAGTGCTCAGTGTGATTGGACTATTTGCATTAAACTTACTTTGGTGACAGTACATCTGGGTTTGTGTTTTAGTATTTGTACATTCTGTTTTTGGGATCCTAGTTTAGACAGTACATTCCTAACTCTATTTAAACAAAATCTTGACCAATGGATGGGTCTGGCTACCATCTCTCTGATAGACGGAGGCAGACAGAAATGCCAAAGCTATCATACACCCCATATAACCTCTAGAAATTTCTTAACTAACGTAATTCCTCTTAATAAATGCCCATGATACTTAGGGATACAGGTGGGAAGGATTGCACGGCTAGGCTTTCAAAAGCCCTTGTGATTGTTAGCATAATATACATGCATGAGTCTATGAAACTAATTAGAATATAATGCAACTGGTGATGTAAGTATGAATGGCTTAATATAAATTTGATGTTAGGTTAAAATCAGTAAAAGAAAAAAAAACAAATTGATAAGACTGGCAGGAATCCTGAACACATTTGTCAATACATTAGACATTATATTAGTTCTCAAGAAAACATATGAGACAATGTGTTTAAGTCATTGTTGCTAACCGTGAAGTGCTGTACATCTCTGTGTCACAGTTATTTGTAGCATCACACAGTTTAGTCGCATAAAGTCTGGAGGATTGTTTTAATAGTGATTTATATTAATCTCAGACATAACACTCCATTGTTCATATTATTGTAGAATGTCCACATCTTTGTTTTTACATCTTTTCATCATAACATTTCTAGATTTTTACAAATCGTTGAAGATTGATTGCATTAAATGATGGTGTACATTTGAGTTTTAGTCTACATAAACTTCAGAAAATGCATGCCAAATCACAACCTGCTATTCTAACAGCTTTCTAAGTTTATAAAAACAATACATAAAATCTGTCTGTGATTTGTGGCTTTCATCACCCCAATCATTTTTGGCTTTGTTCAGATTTCTTGTGTTCAGGGGTTGAGAGCTATCATTCTCACATCAGTTTGCACATTCTGAGAATACTATTCACTTATTGTATAACCATTGTGTAAACATTCATATCACTGAAAGCAATAAATGTGCACTGGCAATTATGTCAATTCCATAAAAATGTTGCAGCAATGTCTGAGCTTCATTGTAAAAAGTGAGAAAAAAACAGTTGTCTGTCTAGTGAGAACCATAGAGTATATTTGTCTATCTAGTGATATCAATACATTGCCATCTGTTAATTTCCTGCTTCTTTTCTTTTGATTGTTACATGTATAGACAAAAATACCTGAATGCCTGTATTATACATTCATGTTTCAACCAGTTTTTTACGACATTTTTTTAAAAATAGAAGACTTGCAACAGGACAGTCATACAACACAACGCCTCTTTATTTTCTCAGTAGAATTCTGCATTAATTTTATGTATGATTTTTAGTTCAGTGCAGTATTCTGCTTCATTAATTGGTTTGTCAATTCAATATTTTATGTATTTATTTATTTGTTTGTTTGTTTATTTATTTATTTTATATTTGTTTACCTGGAATGTCTGACTGGGCCAGCAGACTATTTTCAGCAGAAGCCCAAGGAGAAAAGCTCCAGTATATCTATAAGGAATATTTAAACAATTTTAACACCAAAATATATACTTGTAGTACAATAACAAAAAAAAATCTACAAAGAAAAGAATTTTAACTGCACTGTTAGTACACATTCTCCAATAACAAATTAACAGTAAGACATGCACATAAACAAGAATATAAACATGTTGAACTCAAACATGATAACCAGCTGTATTTGTAAGAAAAACACACTATACATTATTATTAAGTAGATTGGTGTCCGCAGGGTACAACTACAATGTATAGGAGAAAAGGAGAAAAAAGACTAAAGGAAGAGTTATTAAGGAGTGGACAAAAGGGCTTGATGAAGCAAAAACAAACATGAACTAGATGAAAGGAGGGGGAAAACCTCTGTAGAACTCTCAGAGACTCATCCTGGGGTAGAGCAAGAGCTACGGCAATTTCTGGTGAGGTGTCAGGAGAAGTTTGAACTTGGGGAATGCTGGTACTGTTGACTATGTGTTGGGGGGGTGGAGTTCCAGATTTTTTATATCTGTCTAGAGTACAGAGAATCACTAAAATTATTGTTTGCTTTAGTAGGAGTTTGTAGGATGATCACAATGTTCTGTTATTGTGATTATTTACAAAGCAGGCATTTGAAGTGTTTCTCCCCGGGCCTCCACTGAAAATTGCCTCTTTCCAAGTCAGGCATTCCTGGTAAAGAAATGTTAAATAAATAAATAATGTGGTTGAATCAGGTTTGTAAGTGTGGGGCAGTTGTCTGGCTTGTGAATACTGGAGTGGGCAATAGTCAGCTGGTTGACAGTTTAACAATTTGGTAATTCTAGCCATTTTAGCTCTTGTAGAGCTGAGCAGTGATGTGTTCTATTTGAGTGGTTGGTGACAAACCTAGCAATTGTATTGTAACAGCTTTATAATTTCTTTAGCTCTGTTTTTCTGAGGTTTGTAAAACTGGGGGAGGAATATAGTAGTGTGGGAAATAGATGTGTTTTGGCTATAAACTGTTGGGTGGTTTGAGTGAGGAATTGTTTGGTTCTGTATAGGGAGCCAAGCTTGATGTGTACCTTTTTTATAGCTTGGGCTATGTGTATGTCATATTTCAGGCAGTTGTCAATAGCGATGCCTAATAGTTGGTTTGTGCTACAGGCTTAGTTTTGGTGTTGCTTGAAGAGTGGATGATGAAAGGCAAATTAGCTTTGTTGTTAGATAACAGCATTAGTTTAGCACTGTTATTGTATAGAATTGGTTGGTTTAAGGGAGATTCTGTTCTATATCTGTAAAAGATTTTTGGGATTTGTGTAGGAGTTCAGGGAGGGAAGAGGCGGTACAGATGAGGGAGGAGCCATCTGCTTACTGCACAATTGTAGCTAGGTTGGTAGTGGAATTGAATTTATTGGTAAAGACTATAAAGAATAGGAAACTGAATATTGAACCTTGTGGGACTCTAACAGAGAGAAGGGATGAGATCTCATTTTACCATTTGACTGCTTGTTGGTGGTTAGACATATAGCTGTGAAACCATGATATGGTTGATTGGGAAAGGTTTAGCAAGGCTAATTTATTAAGAAAGCTAATTTATCAAGAAGTTTTTGATGAGACACTGTATAAAAGGCCTTGGACATGTCCAGGCATATTGATGATACAAATTGATTGTTGTTTCTATGCTGGTTAACTGTGGCCATGAAACTTATAAGAGTGGCTTTAGTGCTGTTTTGGTCTCAAACCATGCCTGGTGTTTGGGAGAAGGTTATTCTTTATTAAATAGGGCAATATTTGAAAATGTATGCATTTCTTGAGGATTCTGGCCAGGGGGGAGTATAGCAATTGGTCTGTACTTTGTAAAGTTTGTACAGGGGGCTCCTTTATGCAAGGGCATGATATATGAGATGTTCCAAAGTTTAGGGATATATTGTTTAGTGATGGATTGGTTTACTGATATGGAGACAGGATATGAGATGACACCTGCTGCCATTTTAAGGAATTAATTGGGGACAAGGTCAGCTGTGAGTGATATGGGTTTTAGTTTATAAAGGAGTTTTTTTTTTTTTATATAACTAGTTTGAACTGGTGCTATAGACAAAGACTTGGATTGAGGAGCAGGAGAGCTCGGAAGAGTTAAGGAGGTATTAGCATTATTTTTTTAGTGGTCATAGTATTGACTTAGTAAAGCATTAGTTGAATTGAGTAGCAATGGATTTGGTGGTGTCTGAGGAGGTAGCGGTTGGGGTGGTGCATTGTCCAGGGTTTATTATTTGTTTAATAGTGGCATAGAGTTTCTGTAGGTTGTATAGATGTTTTTGTTGTAAAGTCAACTAGTATTTTCTTTTGTCATATATGATTAGTTTTTTTGGCTGAGTTTCTTAATTGATCAAAGTTTTGGAGGGAGGCTTGTTTTTTATTTAAGTGATAAAGACACCAGATTCTGTCTCTTTCTTTCATGAGTAGTTTAGTTTCATTAGTTAACAATGGGATGGGTTTTGATTTGATGTGCATTCTTCTGAGTGGGGCCGGGTTGTTAAGGATATCAAGGAATTTTTCATTGAAGTATCTGACAGCATCATCTAACTATAGGTATTTTAGAGTGGACCAGTCACAATGTTTAGGTAGGGTATTATAGGTTTGGGAGGAAGGTTTCTTTTATGCAAATATATTTGTATATGACATTCTTGATTGGACTTTTTTTTTGCCTGAGAAGGTAGGTGGGAATGTGGTCATTGATAGTGTCTGAAAGGTACCCATAGTGGTGATATAGGATGGAGCGGTTTCTAAGTATCCAATGGAATGTTTGCTGCTGTGTATGTCTACTCTGGTTGGGGAGCAAATAATTTTGGGTGAAACCATAGAGTCTCATAAAGTTTGTTGGATTGTTAGAGATGCAAGTGAGCCAGTCAAGGTTAAAATCCCCTAAGATGATTGTTTCTTGGATTGATGTGGAGGATTCCTGGCAAAGGATGTTTTCAATTAATGCGGCATTGTTACTGGTGGAATATAAGCTGCTATGATTATGATGCTTTTGTTAGTATTTAGTTTGAAGTGGGTGATTAATAGTTCAAAGCTGTCTGTGTTGGGGGAATGTATGTCTATGTGTTCCAGAGTTAGTGCATCTTTATAGAAAATGGCTATGCTGCCACCACATTTATGATTCCTGTCAAGTTTATTGATGTTACAGCAAGTAGTCATGACTTCTGTGTTACTGACACAGTTTTTAAACCGGGTCTTGGTTAGTACTGCTATATCGGGGGAGTAAAAATTGAGTGTGGTGTGGAAGTTTTGGACTTTAACATGCTTCTAAGATTCATATTAATGATGAACTGATAATAAAACAATATTTGTTGGAGTGAAAATGGATATGCTATGCTAGTTATATAATAAGTATTGTTTTTATTGTTTATTATTTAGTCCCATTGACCAGTAAAACTACAAGGTAGATGAAATGCTAATTCTGCAATAAAAAGACTACAAAAAGTCACACAAATGCAAAGTTTATCTATAAGTTTAGACGTGAATGTGACAATATACATGTAGTATTTCTGATTTCATAATGGTTATATGTGGTTATATACACAAAATTGCTCATTTATTACCACTTTGTGAAGAATGTCCAAGACAGATTTCCAACTTATAAATTGTATCTGTTTTCTTTCTTGTTTGTTGTTAATCAACTGGTAAGGTTTGTCTTTGGACCCTTTATCTAAAACAACATGGTCACAATGTCAAATGTTATGTATTCTAACACAAACTGCTTTATTATAGTCTGTAAACTATGGTACAAATATCACCTCTTCATAAATGCAGTTGATTTTATTCACAGTGCCCAACATTTGAAACTGTCCTGGAATAGCCACTTTGATGTGCACAGCATCAGAATTATCTGTTTATATTCTCTTTGGAAGTTACGATTCAGGACTCCATAGACAAGACCATTCAAGCAGCTGTTGAAGTATGCCAGAAAGTGACAGAAAATTAGCAGCCAGTCAGGGATTTTAGGTGCCATTTGTGTGGGGTTGAAGCCCACTGCCAGACCAAGAATACTGAATGGACCCCAGCAGGAAGCAAAAAGTACAAAAACCACAAACATGACAATGAACTGCCGAACTTCATTGGGTTTCAGTTTTTGTTTACTATCTTGTCTCACTTTGTACTTAACTTGAATAACTAAAATCCAGATCCGTGCATAGCAGAATATTACAACACTAATTGGTACTAGGAAGTGAGCAACTTCTACTGTGATGGTAGACGAGGAACTTACCGACCATATGAAAGTACAGGAGAATAGGCGGGGGTCATACTGTAGTGAATGAAAAAAATAAAGAGGTAAATATGCAGCAACAGTCAAAACCCAAAGGGCTGCCACATAATAGTAGGTGTTTTTCATGCTGTACAATTTGTCATATAACTGGCTGTGACAGATGCAGAAATAGCGGTTGATTGCAATGGCTGTGATGTGAAAAACAGATCCAATGACACTGAGGCTCAAGACCAGCCCACTGACAAAACAGTGGACATCACCCATAATCCATCCATCATTGAGAATGGCAATTAGGATTAAAGGGTAAGGATAGAAGGCAACAATCAGGTCTACTACCGATAAACTAACAACAAAGATGTTACCTGCAAAAAAAAAAAAAGGAAATTATAGCATTATTGCTGTTGAATAAGTATAAACAAGAGTTCTGTTTACTGTCATTGTTATTGTCATTTGTAGAAATTCTTTCTGTGTGGTAAAAATATACATTCAAAAGTTCAGTACTGGGTTTTGCTTTTGTTCTCATTTAAAATAAAAAAAAAAAAATCTTGCAACCATACTTTAAATCATTAATATATTGCTATGTTCCAATGTATAGGAGATAGGAGAATGTTGAGTGGAACATGACACAATTGCACAGATTTAGAAATAATCATTTCACTAGTGCACACTTTCAGGTTCATAAGTTCATAAGGTGGGCAACAGTCTTCTAGCCTAACAGCTTCTAGCAATACTATCTCAGCAATTGTTGGACTAAACATCTTTGCACCAGAGCAAATCTGATATATTCTGGATAGATATTCCATAGTTCTGCTATTCTTTACTTTCTTTAACAACTTTTATATTATTTGCAATACACTTCTAAACTAAATTTTAAATTATGATGTCTGTGTCCTTGATTTATTATTGACTTCAAGACCCAACAGCAAATGAGGAAATGGATCATTAAATACATTATAAGCAAAATGATTCATTCCCTAGTATATCTATAGAGTAGACAATGAAGGCCAGATTGTGCACACCTATGTTTATTACATAAGAACATAGTATCAGGGATACTTTTAGTACAGTTATGCTGTACTTCTTCCAAATGATTTAGTTGCCCAGTATTGAGTATACAGAACCTAATATTTTATTCCAGTATTAACCTAATTTCAACTTTGAATAATTTTACTAAACAAGAAACATTTCCCATTGCAGATTTTTTTACAGTCAGTCTCATCTGCAGCAATACATTTTTAAAGATGAGTTGAATGTGTTTTTCAAAGGAGAACAACAAATGTAACAAAATAGCAAGGTCTTTATAACTGTTAATGTTTGTAAAGTCTGCTTTATAATTTGTAAAAACAACAATTTTACAGTTGTCAGCAAACTGTTTGCTGGCCTTTCACACATGGTCTCCTGTTTACATCACAAGTCTTAAGATACCTACTGTTCCTATTGCTTTCCTCTACCCCGTTGACCTCTACTGCTCTCCATATTTATGTATATATTGTACAGATTTAGTATGTTGCCTTTTGCCTGCTGCATCTGCCACTATCATACCTTGCACTATGCATGCTAGCTTTGATTCAGCTTGCTTATAATAATTAATTTTGGTCATGTAAATTACTCTTTTGTATTTTTGTTATTTGTATTACCTTTGGAGCTTTTCTCCTCGGGTCTCTGCTGAAAAAGGGCTTGTGGCCAAGTCAGACTAACTCGGTTAACAAATGTCAAATAAATAAAATAAATAAATAGTAAAACAAATTATGATAATTTCATTTGTATCCTTCAAAGTTTGATGGCCAATATGCACGGTCTTCATTTAAGCTTTTTCTCACGGAGTAAAAGACCTATTATATTATCCTACCTTCCAATGCTTAATAATAGCTTATTAATGTTAGTAAAATCTGCTTTATTATTTGCAAAAACAACAATTTTACAGTTGTCAGCATAGGTTAGGGAATGTGTTTGCAGGTATCCTTAGGTGATGGTGGGGTGGCAAATCATTACTATTGCCTATGATTATCTATATATCCTGTCTAGTTGTTATGTTAATTTCAACTTCAACTAGCTCAAAGAAGTGATAAAATTCAACTTCTTCTGACTCTGTTGTTGGCGCATATATCTGACTGATAGTCATTTTAGTGGGTGTCTCACACAGATATTTAGCATTCAGTGAAAGGATAGTATTTCATTATGGTTATTGTAAGC
Source organism: Protopterus annectens (assembly GCF_019279795.1). NCBI lineage: Eukaryota > Metazoa > Chordata > Ceratodontiformes > Protopteridae > Protopterus > Protopterus annectens. The sequence goes on along the minus strand of NC_056741.1, from coordinate 510,477,761 downwards.
TTCTTATTCTTATTATAAATGCAGTGCAACATCTACTTTATCTGTTGTTTCAAGCAAAGTATGTCACATGCTCAGTAGAAATTAAATGCCTGGTACTCAGCCATTTCAGTTCACTGATAGCCAGAATACCAACTGGTGCACATTCTGTTTACAGTTTGACAGCAGACAGCTGCCCTGGTTCAGACTTCATACTTTCCATGCCTTAATATATATGGCATCCTTGCAGCTTCTATCCCTCATTTTATACACAGCTGCATCAGCCAGCAAAACCCAGCTCCATTCCTACCTGTCCTATACTTGGAAGTGCAACTGCTCTCTACCTACCTAACCTCCTTAACTCATGATCATTTTATCACACGAATCTATCCCTCAATAACTTCTTTCAGATCACTATCTGACATTTCTAACCAATGAACAAATTATACTCTACAAAATCTCATTCAAAGTCCCATTCTTTCCTTACTTACCAAGGATCTATCCCTCGATAACTTCTTTCAGATCACTATCTGACATTTCTAACCAATGAACACATTCTACTCTATACTACTGTTCTCAACCTACAAACATATAAATATGTATTATATATTGTATATATGTTGCAATTTAACTGTTCTTAGTTTGCTATTTAATACTTACAAGTTGTTACTGCACCTCTTTGCTACTGTATATTGTATTTTGTTAACTATGTATTGTATTTTGTTAACTTTGAATTATCTAGCTTTTCTTTGTACTATGTAGTCTGAATTATGTAGTTTATACTTTGTACTATGGAGCTTTTCTCCCCAGGCCTCCACTGAAAACCTCTCCGGTCACCAAACTGGAGATAAATAAATAAATAAATAAATGTTATCATGGACTCCAGCCAAATGATAAACACTGTCTTTACTCTGAAAATTATTCTACTTTTCCCAATTAGCCCATTAGGTATCTCGCAACCTGAACTGCATATATTCTAACACTATATCAAAATGAGTTTTCTTGGTAAGATACAGAAGACTATTGTGAAGCTTTGCTTCGACAAGGATTGCATTATTGATGTTGCCTCAGACACTAGCACTATCCCAAACTGCTGCAGCAGAGTATGGGTATTTTGAATTAGTCTGACACCTCAGCTGAGACCTATATACCATAGCAGGTTCTGCTTGTAGTTAAACTACTGATGGGACAACTCTGAGTGTTGCCGATGTACAGGAGTCCTCGTGAACTGACAAGCAGGACACTAAGCAAGGGCCAGAAAACCAACCAAACACTTTTTTTTTGTCAGTTGCCTCATAGAATTCAATCCATATAATACGAAATTGCAAGGACCTATAAACTAGTATAGCAGCCCTAGCATAGTTAGGCCAAAGTTCATCCCTTTACAGATTTTAATAACCTTGTCATATCCTGCTCCTTAAATCTCTTGTAAAAGGAATAAGAAAACTAACTTATTACCAACCAAAATCAGGTAGTGGCAATGGTGATGTACTGAATGGCCAATAACCAAGACTGAGACAAAAAAAGCTGAAAATGATCGGTTAATAATTCTGTCTTCAAGCAAATAAAAGGACTTTGTCATAGTGATAAAATACAATCAATGACCACTTTAGATAATATATTTCTATAATCATGTAATTAGTTTAACCAAATGGTGATAAAACAATTAAAAGAATTAACAGTCTTCACATAATGAACTTTAGAAGTAAAATGATCATTCAACGATTCACAGACCTTATATTTAAACCACATGTGATAGAAATACTGTCGTTTATTCCTGGAAAGTCTGCAACATTATTTTGATTTACCATAATAATTTATCATGCAAAAGAGAATTCTACCACCAGTCACCCATAGGGTGTCTAGCAACTTTGTCCAAGATGGGAAGCCTGAA